>NW_022473669.1:0-15000 GCF_009769535.1 Thamnophis elegans | reverse complement strand
CTCTTCTTTGTGGCAACCCCTGAGATATTGGAAGGCTGCTATCATGTCTCCCCTGGTCCTTCTTTTCATTAAACTAGACACACCCAGTTCCTGCAACTGTTCTTCATATGCTTTAGTCTCCATTACATTTAGCTTCGGCTCAGAATTAGAACAACAGAAGTTTTAGCTAGTCCTATCTGCATGCTCCCCCTTCATAGATTACTGCCTTGTGGTGGCAAAAGGGGCTTGTGTAGCTCAATGGAGCTATTGAAATTCTGCCAAGTCAAAGACAATTAAATACCTCTGATTGTCTTCAAGCAGCTTCATGGCCTCGTTGAGATTCTTTCCCATTTCTGCTAAGGTGGGGTCAACCATCTGTTATTTAGAAAGAAAAATGAAAAAAATAAAAATAAAAAAACCAAAGTCAATTATATTGTAAAGTTCTAATTCTTCTCACGTTCCCGAAACTTCATAAATCATAGAAAGAAGCTATGATAGCATCTCTTGAGGCATTTCTGGACGTGTGCCCACCTGGAGTGGATGTTACAATCCACTGTAGACATATTGGTAACAATGACAGCGATAGCGATAGCTCTTAAGACATATATATGCCTTCATATTGCTTTTACAGCCCTCTGACAGTGGTTTAAAGAATCAGCCACTTGCCCCAACAATTTGGGTCCTCATTTGACCCACCTCGGAAGGATGGAAGGCTGAGTCAACCTTTAGTCGGTCAGGATCGAACTGCTGGCAGTTGGCAGGGTTAGCCTGCAATACTGCAATCTAACCACTGCGCACCAGGGAAGGAAGGAAGGAAGGAAGGAAGGAAGGAAGGGCAATAGCATTTAGAAGGAAGGGAGGGAGGGAAGGAGGGAGGGAAGGAAGGAGGAAGGAAGGGCAATAGCATTTAGAAGGAAGGGAGGGAGGGAAGGAGGGAGGAAAGGAGGAAGGAAGGAAGGAAGGAAGGAAGGAAGGAAGGAAGGAAGGAAGGAAGGAAGGAAGGGCAATAGCATTTAGAAGGAAGAAAGGGAGGGAGGGAGAGAGGGAAGGAGGGAGGGAGGGAGGCAAGGAGGAAGGAAGGAAGGAAGGAAGGAAGAGCAATAGTACTTAGACTTATATACTGCTTCATAGTGTTTTACAGCCCTCTTTAAGTGGTTTACAGAGTTAGCCTATCGCTCCCAACAATCTGGGCCCTCATTTTCCAAACTCAGAAGGATGGAAGGCTGACTCAATGGCAACAGCACTTATATACAGCTTTGTGATGCTTTTACAGTCCTCTCTAAATGATTTACAGAGTCAGTCTATGCCCCCCTCCCCACAAAAAAAACAATCTAGGTCCTCATTTTCTGACCTCGGAAGAATGGGAGGCTGAGTCAACCTTGAGCCAGTCAGGATCGAACTGCTGGCAGTCGGCAGAGTTAGCCTGCAATACTGCATCCTAACCACTGCGCCACCACCATCACCCCGGCTCACGATGGGAACTGTAGTCTCCCATAACCAGAGGAAGCCAGCCTAACGAAAGCTGAATTGAAGAAATGTTTTAAGAAATATCTCAGTTTTCTTTTAAAGGTCCTCGCTGTCATTGTGTGTGTGTGTGTGTGTGTGTGTGTGTGTGTGTGTGTGTAAAAGCACATCAATTCCAGAACCACCATGGGACACTGTGTTAATGGGAAACTCTGATTAGAGTCATGCTGTCCATTTTCCACCGTGAATCATTCCATAGGTGGCCTAGAACTTTTATCTCTGTCTTCCCCATTTTCTTTCGGAGATTCTGAAGCAGGGGTGTCAAACTTGAGGAGGGGCTGCCTCGGGGTTGTGTTTAATAAGAAATACAGTTAAAACAAGGGGTTAGTGCTTCAAGGCATCAAGCACACATACACACCCACACATAAACACAACACAAATATCCAGGAAAGGGAGCGGGTTTGTACCCAACATCAGGGAGGAGTGTCAATAAATTCACAGCAACGAAACACACACCTGCTTAATTATGTACAGCTCAGGTTTAACAAGGTGATAAATCTTTCTCAAAGTACTTGGAGGGCAATAGCAACCTTTTTCAGATAAATATAAGCTAAGCCCATCACCGTAACATAACCTGGATAAGCAAGCAGAGGGTTTGAGAAGATATTGACTTCGACAAACGATATGAAGCTATTGGAAGTTGCAGCTGCCAAAACATCAGGGAGATATTTCTGCGAGCAAGATTCGAACCGCTGGACACAAGGGTCAGATAGGGCAGATTCCATTCTATACCCTACAATGAGCGTCTCTGCATTTGCGACGCGGCGGAGGTAGAAAACCTAGCTCACATCCTATTGGATTGTTGCTTGTAGAAGGGGGAGAGAGACATGTACCTTGGTCTATATAACAACTGAAGGACCCATTGGGATCCCCGTATCAAAACAACTGACTTTATGTGAGGCCAGAAACGGAAAACAACATTTAACACAGCAGAGTCCTTAAACAAAACGGTCCGGTTGAGATCTGCGTCCATGGGACTGATTGGGGTAGATTGCAAGGGTGACCCCGGAATATAATTTTACGTCATTTTATTCTACTTTACATATTTATGCATTAAATTATAATGTATCTTATCCTATTGTATTTTACTCTTATTTTAAATTGCTCGTATAGGATTTTACGGGTGATATGTGTTTGAACCTTGTGCTTTGCTATGGCCTACAAGCTAATCAATAAAGCTTATTATTATTAAATGATATGAACCCCTCCCCACATTTTTGCCTCCTAAGGGTATTTCGTATTATATATATATATAAATTTTAAAAAACAACAACAACACACAAATATAACAAAGGCAACAGTAAAAATATTGGGTTTCTGTCGTGATGGACTCTTGTGACGAGCCGAAGGACAGATGATGGAAGCAGTTAGCTTCCTCCCATAATTGGGGCTTACCAGGGGTTGTAAAAATCTAATAGATACCTTTCACCCTGGCTTCGCTGATAAACGGATAAGAGCCTGTGGCCTAATGGCTAAGATCTCTGCCTAGTGTGCCTAGTATGCCATATAGCCCAGGTTCAAATCCCAGTAAGGGTATGGCTAGCTGATGAGAGCTAAATAGCTTGAAATAGATCTATACTAGTCTCCCTTTATTTATTTATCAGCACAAATAAAAAAAAAACACAAATATAACAAAGGCAACAGTAAAAATATTGGGTTTCTGTCGTGATGGACTCTTGTGACGAGCCGAAGGACAGATGATGGAAGCAGTTAGCTTCCTCCCATAATTGGGGCTTACCAGGGGTTGTAAAAATCTAATATATATACTAATATATACTAATATATATATATATATATATATATATATATATATATATATATATATATATATATATATATATATAATGTATATATATGTATATATATATATATATATGTATATATACATACATACATATATATACACATACACAAACACAGACACACATACGAATATAAATATACATACGAATATATATATGTGTGTATGTGTATGTATGTATGTATGTATATGTGTGTACACACACACACACACACACACACACACACACATATATATATATATATATATATATATATATATATATATATATATATATATATATATATATATATATATAGTGTCACAACCCCTGGTAAGCCCCAATTATGGGAGGAAGCTAACTGCTTCCATTATCTGTCAATCGGCTCGTCACAAGTCCATCACGACAGAAACCCAATATTTTTACTGTTGCCTTTGTTGCCTTTATTTATTTATCAGCACAAATACAACATATTTATTTATTTATTTATTTATTTATTTATATCAGCACAAATACAACATATTTGGGCATACCAGGGGTTGTGACACTACTTACATACACACACACACACACACACACACACATATACATACACACACACACATATACATCATACATACATACATACATACATACATACAATATATAAATATACATACATAAATGCATACAAAGCCTGAAGATGACGACGTTGAAACGTCGCCAAGACACCTCCAATTTTACGCGGGAGAAAACCCGAATAACCAAAGACCTACATACAAATATATACATATACATTTATATGCTGGTCTTGTTGCATTTGGGTCTTTTCCCATGTAAGATTGAGATTGTCTTGGTAACGTTTTGGCGAGGTCTCACTCGCCATCTTCAGGCTGGGTTTTGGGCTTAAAGTGTGATCGGAGCTGCCGTCTTTCTATAAATCTTGGCGGGTGGGTGTGGAGTGCTGGCTTTGTTTCAGTAAGTGGATTGATTGGCTGTGTGGCTGTATCATTTACATTGCCAATTACCTCCACTAGACCGATTAGATCCCACAGATTAGGCCTCCTCCGAATTCCATCCGCCGGCCAGTGTCGACTGGCGACTGTGGCTGCTCCGACCCTTTGGAACGAACTCCCCATGGAGATTCGAACCCTCACCACCCTCCAGGCCTTCCGCAAAGCCCTTAAAACCTGGCTGTTCCGACAGGCCTGGGGCTAAAGAACTGTTGCCCCCGTCTCGAATTGGTATGACGGTTGTGTTTTAATCATGTATTGTTTTTTATGTTGTTTTAAATTTTTGTTTGTATCCCCCTTCCCTGGTTGAGTTGTGAGCTGCCCTGAGTCCCCTTCGGGGGAAAAGGGCAGCATATAAATAAAATCAACATTCAACATTCAACATCATGATTGGTAGATTGGTGCTGGCTGGGTGTCCGTAACAACAATAATACAAGAAGACCAGCATACCTACACCCGTGAGAATCTACGAAAACAAATACATACATACATACATACATACATACATACATACATACACACACACACACACACATATACATATACATATACATATACATATACATATACATATACATATACATAAAATAAACGTTGGAGCTGAAGATCTAATCTACCTTTAAAATAAAAATAAGAAACCAAAGATGAAAGAGCTGGTTGGCATCTCACAGCTACATCAACACTGCTGGGCTGCAGATGTTATTAGAAACCGTATTCCCAACGGAGGTCTGTAAGCATTTGTTTTCAATGTTTATGAAAGCACGCACGCGCGCGCGCACACACACACACACAGATTTCTGCTGGTGTTTGGATAAAACCTCCCAGCTTAAAAAGTGTCCCTTCTGTATAATATAACTAGCTGATAACCCCGCATTGCCTGGGTATTTATTTATAGGGGGGGAAACATCCGGACCAAACGTAATTTCAAATGTTGGGTTTTCCCCCTTACCAGAGGGAGCCCCCTTGTGAAGCTGTTACCATGGCAACTCCACTGCGCTGTACAGTAGAAGCCATTTTATGGTCGTACAGTAGAAGCCATTTAAAGGCACAACAGGCTGCATCTTAACAGAACACACACCCCGAGGGGTGTTAGGGGGGGGTCTTATCCCCACAGTGTTTTTTTTTCCAGAGAGTTAAGTCATCTGTGTACCAAGTTCGGTTGAAATTGCTCAGAGTTATGCTGGAACATAACTCACACATTTTTGTATATAGAGAAGGAGGAGGGAGGAGGGAGGAGGGAGGAGGGAGGAGGTGGAGAAGGAGGAGGAGGAGGAGGAGGAGAAAGAGAAGGAGAAGGAGAAGGAGAAGGAGAAAGAGAAAAATGAAGCAGAAGGAGAAGGAGGAGAAGGAGAAGAAGAAGAAGAAGAAGAAGAAGAAGAAGAAGAAGAAGAAGAAGAAGAAGAAGAAGAAAGAAGATGATTATTGTATGGTTGAAAGACCATTAAGATAATCATGGTATAATATTCCTGGCAGGTCGCCTCAATAATAAGCTTATTTCATTCCTTCACTTGCTCCAGAAGAATGCTTTTATCTCACTTAATATGATTTGGCAAAGGTCTGCTTGTGCTTTGCAAGCCATTATAACTGAAGTTCAAGATGGCAAGCCTCGATTTACTAAAAAAGAAGCATTACACAGATTTGTCAAACAAGCGTGTTCTAAATTCTTTTCCACCCGACAAAACGGAGAGGCCATTATCGCAAAACCCAGACAAAATATGCCATGGGTAAGGAGGGAATGCCAAGGTAGGTCAAATAAACGAAGTGCAGTTTGCGTAATTTTGTTGGGACGTGGCAAATAAAGGCACGGTTGGCACCTGCCTTTTTCTAAGAAACCGCTGGGGAACTTGAGAATTCGGTTCCACCACAAATGTACGAATGACAAAACCGCGCCGACAAAACCGCGCCGACGAATGAGCGCTGAAGCACGCCGACAACAGCGCGCCGACAGAAGCGCGCTGTAACCCTAACCCTAAACCAAACCCTAAACCTAACCCTAACCCTAACCCTAACCCTCACCCTAAACCTTACCTTAACTTAAATCGCGCTTCTGTCGGCGCGCTTTTGTTGGCGCGCTGTTGTCGGCGCGCTTTTGACATCGCGGTTTTAGCGCCGCGGTTTTGTCGGCACGCTTTTGACGTTCGCGCATTTGTCGGGTTACGGAGAATTCTGTCCCTGCTTTTTTAAAATTTAAAAACCGATTCGCTCGTGTGATCTTGTGTTTCCATTTATTTGGTATATTTCATTTCCAGAAAAAAAATAATTGGGTCTGCCAGTTGGGGGAAGACCCTCGCAATGGCCTTCAATCAACTGGGCAAGGCTGTTACATGGGGTGAACCCATATAGGGAGCCCTTGACATAGAATCATGATTCAGCCCCAAATTTGCTCTGCTAAATAGAGACATTTGCTAAGTGAGTTTTGCCCCATTTTACGACCTTTCCAGTCGCAGCGGTTAAGGGAACCACTGCAGTTGGCAAGGGAGTAACATGGCTGTTACGTGAATCTGGCCTTTTCAACGACTTTGCTTGTCAGAAGGGCTGTAAAGAGGGATCACATGTCCATCACCACCACCCCGGGATGCTGCAACCGTCATAACTCTGAATCTGTTGCCTAGCGCCTGGATTTTGCTCATGCCATCAGGGAAATGCTGCAAATGGTTGTAAGTGTGAAAAACGTCACTTTTTTCAGTGCTGTTGTAAGTTTAAACACTGGCTAAATGAACTGTTAGCCAAGGTGGCGCAGTGGGTAGAGTGCAGTACTGCAGGCCACTTCAGCTGAACTGCTAGCTGCAGTTCGGCGGTTCTAATCTCACCGGCTCAAGGTTGACTCAGCCTTCCATCCTTCCGAGGTGGGTAAAATGAGGACCCGGATTGTTGGGGCGATATGCTGACTCTGTAAACCGCTTAGAGAGGGCTGAAAGCCCTATGAAGCGGTATATAAGTCTAACTGCTATTGCTATTGCTATTGCTAACTGTTGTAAGTTGAGGTCTACCTGTACTATACCACACTATACAAGTACAGTAGTTCTCGACTTACGACCGCAACAGAGCCCAACATTTCTGCTGTTAAGTGAGACATTTGTTAAGTGAGTTTTGCCCCCATTTGTTGACCTCCCTTGACGTAGTTGTTGAACGAATCCCTGCAGCTGATAAGTTACATGGGTTGAATCTGCCTTCCCCCATGGGCTTTTCTCGTCAAAAGGAAATCACAGCCACGGGACACAACCACGGTCGTTAAGTATGAGCTGGTTGTTGGATCACATGACCACGGGGATCCTACCAAAGTTGCAACGGTGAAAAACGTTCCTTAAAAAACGCTTTTTTTTCCAGCAACGTTGTAACTTTTAGCAGTCACTAAACAAACCGTTGCAAGTTGAGGACTACCTCGGGCTCGAGCCCTGAGAAAAGCATCCCTCGTTCATCGGTACGGCGAACCTTGTAGCTTCCCATTCTTCAAGGAAGCCGACCCAAAGTATCGCAATATATCTATCAAATGTTGTGTTGTTTTTCTACCGTTCAGCTTCTTCCACGTTTCGAACTCTCCATCAGCAAAGCAAAGTTACGTTCACAACCACAGCAGCCAAGCAGGGCACCACCAGAGGAAGTAAAGGCCCATGCTGACAGGTCATTGAACGCATCAGAAAAGAACTTTGGACTCTATAAATGTGAACCGACTGGTTTGAAATCCTGATTCCGGAATCACAAGTAAACACACACACTGACATGCTCTTCCTTGTTCTCTCCGTACTTTTTTATTTTATGGAATAAAAAGACAGCTGCTTTGATTTTTGGCTACGGGTAAAGAGTTCTTTCAAATGGAACGCAGTGCCTCAGTGGCTAAGCTTGTCGATCAGGAAGTTCGGCAGTTCGGAGGTTCGAATCCCTAGCGCTGCATAATGGAGTGAGCTCCTGTTATTTGTCCCACCTTCTGCCAACCGAGCAGTTTGAAACCAGGTAAAAAATGCAAGTAGAAAAATAGGAACCACCTTTGGTGGGAAGGTAACAGTCTTCCGTGCGCCTTTGCCGTTGAGTCATGCCAGCCAGATGACTATAGAGACATCTTCGGACAGCGCTGGCTCTTCGGCTTAGAAACGGAGATGAGCACCGCCCCCTAGAGTCGGGAACGACTAGCACATATTTGCGAGGGGAACCTTTTCCTTTACCTTTTTAAAAGTTCCTTCATGCCTTTTGAGCGAAAGTCACCAAAATTAACCGAGACTTCAACTCGGGAAATTATCCCACAACATCAAATGACATCCAAGCAATTTTCACATGATTTACCAGACCTTCCTAATGTATTCCAGTTTCTTCGAAACTAAGAACTGAGTTCAAACTATGTCAATTCATTGGAACACGCCCTTCCTATCTTATTCACAGGGGCATGGAAATAGCACAAAGATCTTTTGACACATCGGGGAAAAAAACCCTGAATAAATTGCTCCAGCATTCATAATATGAGCAAATAGATATTTAAATTGTAGTTGAGGGTTCCACCACAAAACCATGTTCAACTAAACCGCGCTCGACGAAACCGCGTAGCTGACGTCATCAACAGGGCGACAACAGTGCGGAGACAGAAGCACGCTGTAAACGCTAAACCTAAAATTAACCCCTAAACCTAAACCTAACCCCCCTAAACCTAATCCTAAACCTAACCCTTAACCTAACCCTAAACCTAACCCTTAACCTAACCCTAAACCTAATCCTAACCCTTAACCTAACCCTAAAGCTAACCCTAAAGCTAACCCTTACCTTAAGTTGAATCGGCTTGCTTTCAAAGCGCTATTTAAAGCGCCCTTCTTTCTCCACGCTCGCTGTTGTCACCCTGTTGATGACGTCAGCGACGCGGTTTAATCAGGCGCGGCTTAGTCGAGCGCAGTTTTGTCGTGCCACGGTAGTTGAGGCGAACAGGCTAAGCAATGGTTAAGCATTCAACAATATCAGATCAAACTACAATTCCTCTTGTGCTAGTCATTTATCATTAAGCTCAGAAACATTAATGCCAACAAAAGTGCGTATAGTGAAGGCTGTGGTTTTCCCAGTTGCAAGGGATGGCTGTGAAAGTTGGGCCATAAGGAAGGCTGAGCGCCAAAGAATGGAGGCCTTTGAACTCTGGTGCCGGAGAAGACTCCTGTGAGTCCTTTGGACTGCAAAGCCATCCAACTGGTCAGTCCTAGAGGAAGTCAACCCTGACTGCTCTTTAGAAGGCCAGATCCTGAAGAGGAAACTCAAAGACTTTGGCCACCTAATGAGAAGGAAGGATTCCCTGGAGAAGAGCCTCATGTTAGGAACGATGGAGGGCAAAAGAAGAACGGGACGACAGAGAAGAGAGATGGTTGGATGGAGTCACCAAAACAATCGGCATGAGCTTCAATGGACTCCAGAAGATGGTAGAGGACAGGAAGGTCTGGAGGAACATTGTCCATGGGGTCACGATGGGTAGGACGCGACTTTGCAACTAACAACAAAACAATTAATAAATCTTTATGTGATTCCCTGGCTAATTTTAGAGTTACATTTTAGCATCCTTGAATTATGTTATGTGACTGACATTCGTTTCTACATTCAAAGAATGATGGACTAAATATCCATCCATTCAGAATGTTTTAATGTTTTTGGATCCCAAATCCTCACAGAGTTTAGCTCTCTTAAATGGGAAGGCCGTGTGTTTTTTATTCTCGTTTTATTATTCTTTTTCATAAATAACTCAAAGTGGGGAACATAGCTAATGCTTCCTCTTCCTATTTCCCCCAAAAACAATGAAGCTGTGACATGGGTTGATGGCCGAGGAAGGGAAAAAGGACTGGCCCGAAATCACCCATGTGAGGGGCTGCAACTTATACCTCCAAAATTTGGTAACTGATATCCTTTTGAGTAGTTGATCTCAGCATCAAAGTCTGAATCCAGGGCTTACCTAGGAATATGTTCTCAAAAGATTAAGAGAAAGATACAGGTTGATAGATGGAAGAGTACAATTTAAAACCAGCTAAACCTAGTTAAATTTAGTGACAATAGGTATAGTTAAATAAAAAATGATAATGATAGTAATGTATACAATGTTGAGCTGTTATGATAAGTAATAATTGGATATGAATATTGAATGTTATCCGTGAAGGGAAGGCTAGAAATCCTTTTGGACTGTATATAAAGGTTATTAATAACAACAACAATAAAAAAGAACAAAATTAGACACAGCTAAGTTTTAATTATTAGGGGGGAAATGTTATGATATAGGATATAGTTAAATAAAGAAACGATAATTATAATAAATTATATACTTGTTATGTTATGATATAGGATATAGTTAAATAAAGAAAGGATAATGATAATAAATTATATACTTGCTATGAGTATAATATAAGAGAATTGGATGTAAATGATAAACAGGGATTTGGAAAGGAGTATTAGAAAATTTTGGTATTAAATATTATGGATGTTTAGCTAGAATAGGATATGAGGATTTAATGTTAATGGAGGATTTTACAAATAAGTAAATGAAATGCCAGTATGTGGCTATGTATTAAATCTTGGTATATTTTATGATGAAGGATGTTTAAATAATCATAGTCAAATAAAAGTGGAGGTATGATGATGGTAATATAATAAATATCCGAGTTAAGATATTAGAGTTAATATGAACTGTATTTGATGATGGTGGAAGAGATGCACAAAAGCCTTTTGTAACCAACTGATACACTTTCTACAGTATGTAAAGAAGGATTTGTATGTTTGTTTTGAAAATAAAAATATATTTTTTTTAAAAAAGAGAAAGTAAACGTGATTGGCTTTCTCTTCCACTACTGGGATTATATCCATTTCAAGGCAAGAAAAACGCAAGTGACTTTATCAAACAAATCTTTACATACAGTTACATACCGCATTTCCTCGAAAATAAGACAGGGTCTTATTTTCTTTTGAGACCTCCCCCCCCCGAAATAAGCACTTGGCCTTATTTTGGGGAAGGTCTTGTTATTTTTGAGGTGCAGGAGGCTCCTTAACCTTGGCCCGTGGGCCAGAAGTTCTGTCTCTGTTACTGGCACACTCTTGCCAGTACCTGGTTCTCTAAGCCTGCCATTCTTTTTGCGGCCGCCACTAAGAGAATTGGTGCGGTAGCTAGCGTTTGGGGTAGCGGCCTCTGAGAGGTCATTCCGTGTGATGCCATATGGGGCATGTTCCCCTTTTCTCCCCCCCCCCCAAATAGTGGGGACCATCTGCGCACGCAGGTTAAATATTTTCGGGGACGGCTTATTTTCGGGGAAGGGCTTATTTTAGCGCATGTGCTCAAAAGCCCGATTGGGCTTATAATTATCCTAGGAGGTCTAATTTTCAGGAAAACACGGTACTAGTCCACATTTACCATATAAATGGCATTGGATATGTACATGAATCAGTGGTGGGTTTCAAATTTTTTTAGAACCTCTTCTATAGGTGTGGCCTGCTTTGTGGGAGTGGCTTGCTGGCCATGTGACCGGGTGGGAGTGGCCAACTTGTAAAATGTGGTGAAACTCACATAACAACGCTCTTGCTTAGCAACCAAAATGTTGGCTCAGAAACTCTGGCATTTGAAGCACGCAAGTCTTAAAGCTGTCAAGTTACAAGACCCTTGCACCCCTAACCCTTTAGAAAAAGAAATCCCCAGGGGTGTTCAAACTTGACAGCTTTAAGACTTGTGGACTTCAACTCCCAGAATTCCTCCTCTCGCTCTTCATCTTGATGATGTGCGGATGGGCGGGGCGAGGGAGCTGGAACTGGTTCTAAACGGCACGGTAGATTTGTGGAACCTCTTGTATAGAAGAGGTTAGAACTGGCAGGAACCCACCCAACATGAATGTGTGCCAAGAAAAAAAAAGATTTAGTCTGTTCACAATATACAGGCCACGCATTTGCCACAAACACCACCTCCAAATATCTGATTTGCATACATCAGTTTCCCCCACAATTGGAACAGTTAACATATACAGAGATTGCAACTTCCTCAAACTTTTGGGCTGAGAATTCAGGACTGCAGTTCCAGAATTAAGGAATCTGGATGTTAGGAATATAATTCTAACGGTTGGGTTGGCAATATATAAATCATGTAACAAGGCTATACCTGTTTCTTTAAATCATGCTGTAAAATGATTGGTTGCTGTTTTCCCCAATTGGCCATAAGAGGGAGCCAGAATGACTCTTAGCTCTCTCTGTTTCGTTAGATGCTGGGCTGATCTGAGTGCCGTGAGCTATTGTAAGTTTTGCAACTGTTAAAAAACTTGGAGTACCGAACTGATTATATGATACTGGACTATGTTATTTGGATTATCCCTTAACTGAAAGACGTTGATGACTGACTGTCTTATCCGTGTATGACTTGGGCTGTTTGATGGACTCTGATACCTCTATTTCCACGAAAATAAAAGCCTATTTAAACTGCAGTGTCTCTGTATGCTGGTTTGTGTGTTCTCCAACACAACTCTCACAACGCTTCGCTGAATGTACTCGCTCTCCCAACAGGGAGCTTACCTAACAGTGGATCTACCCACTCCTAGCCCACCACGTTCCCCATTGCTCCTGCTGAAAGGAAGGGACTGTCCCAAAGTCAGCCAATGGTCTTATGGGGCTGAATGGAGACTAGCCTCTGGCTCTCCCCACTTCCTAGCCCCTTCCCCATTGAGCCACCCTAGTGGCTCTCTCTGAATACAGATGCCCTGATGTAAGTAGAAGTCCATCGTGGGATGAACAGAATCTATTTATTGTATTAATTGGTCACGAATGAAGTTATGAATGTAACAAATAGGTGCATAAGTACATATGGACATATATATATATATATATATATATATATATATATATATATATATATATATATATATACACATACACCCATATGTGCACACATTTGTTTCTGCAACATATATTATATACTATATAGAATACAATTAATCACATATATACATATAAATACACACAGCATATACCTACATACCTACATACATACAATATAGGCAATACACACATGCACGCTTCCCCCCTCCTATTAAGGCAATACACACACACACACAAACACACTCATAGATATAAAAGCAATACAGATTTATATATACTATTAAGGCAATACACACACACATGTAATATTGAGGTAATATATACACACATATATAGTATTAAGGTAATACACACATATTTTATCTGCAAATCCCCTAGAATCACACAAGTGTAATACGCAGTGCAAAAATGTGATAAGCAAATCATAAATCCATATATTTTAAATGCACAAAAGAACACATAGGATTAATGGACAAACACACACACACCTATCAATGCATCTATATCTATCTATATATGCATTAATGTGTTTGTGTGTGTTTGTGCATTAATGTATGCATAATCTACGTATATCTATAGTCATATCTATATCCATCCTATATTCATATCTGTCTGTCTGTCTGTCTGTCTGTCTGTCTGTCTGTCCACCCACCCACCCACCTCTAATCTATATGTATGTATCTATCATCTATGTATATATGTATGTATGTATATCTATCATCTATATGTATCAATCATCTATATATGTATGTATTTATCTATCATCTACATATGCATGTATGTATATGTATTATCTATTTACCTACCTACCTCTAATCATGTCTGTATATATCTATCTTCTGTGTATATATGTATGTATGCATGATGTATCTATCATCTATGTATGTATGTGTATATATATGTTTCTATCATCTATGTATATAAGTATGTATAATCAATCTATCTACCTACCTACCTACCTACCTCTAATGATTAGAGTCTAATCTATCATGTACGTATCTACTTCTATGTATATATGTATATATGTTGTATCTATTATCTATTTATATATCAATCATCTATGTACATGTCTGTCTGTCTGTCTGTCTGTCTGTCTGTCTATCTATCTATCTATCTATCTATCTATCTATCTATCTACCACCTACCTACCTACCTACCTACCTACCTACCTCTAATCTATCATGTACGTATCTTCTTCTATGTATATATGTATATATGTTGTATCTATTATCTATTTATATATCAATCATCTATGTACATGTCTGTCTGTCTGTCTGTCTGTCTGTCTGTCTGTCTGTCTATCTATCTATCTATCTATCTATCTATCTATCTACCACCTACCTACCTACCTACCTACCTACCTACCTACCTACCTCTAATCTATCATGTACGTATCTTCTTCTATGTATATATGTATATATGTTGTATCTATTATCTATTTATATATCAATCATCTATGTACATGTCTGTCTGTCTGTCTGTCTGTCTGTCTATCTATCTATCTATCTATCATCTATCTATCTATCTATCTATCTATCTATCTATCTATCTATCTATCTATCATCTATCTATCTATCATTATGCAATTGTAGTGATCAGTGCATTAATAACAGGGAGTTCTCTATGTGTGCACCGGATCCTCCTTGGTGCAAACACTGGATCCCTGTAGGAATCTCATCACAGCGCAGAGCTGACATCACTGCCCTTCCATTATGAACACCAGGCGCCTCTTCTCTCCTCCCCCCTCCCCCACTAGGGGCTCCTATTACACCCCTCCCCCCTTGATCAGCGCCCCCCCCCTCTTTCCCCAGAGATCTGCCCCACCCCCACCCCCAGGGAAGCGCCCACCTTCTCCAAGGAGCTCTCCATGGCCGCGGGTGCTAGAGCGGCAGCGAAGGTCTCCGGCTCCTCCGCCCGGGCTACTT
>NW_022473668.1:0-55569 GCF_009769535.1 Thamnophis elegans | reverse complement strand
ATAGAAAAAGAGGGAAAGAAGGAAGGAAGGAAGAAATGAAAGGAAGGTGGGTAGAGAGGGAAAGGGAGAAGGGAAAGGAAGGAAGGAAGGAATGAGAGAAAGAAAGAGAGCTTTGGAATCCTGAAACTGATTCCTAGGGGAATTCTGGAATGAATTCTAGGAAGTCATTAAAAATGAATGTGAAAAGACCAGGCAAAAGGAGAAAGCAGACTAGATGTCAGAACAAATGGTAGAAATGGCCTAGATAGGAGAAAAGCAAACAGCCAAGAAAAACAAAGGACTCCGGAAAGAAATTAACAACAATAACAAAATTAAATTTAAAAATAGACCAAATAAGCTTACAATTCCATTTAGAAAGTCACTGAAGATAGAAACAGACATGGATAAACAAGAGAAGTCCTTCTAAAGATGAGAAATATGACGGAGTCGTCTATAAAAGACATAGGGATGCGGTGGCTCAGTGGCTAAGATGCTGAGCTTGTCAATCGGCCGTTTGGCGGTTCGAATCCCCAGCGCCGCGTAACGGAGTGAGCTCCCGTGACTTGTCCCAGCTTCTGCCAACCTAGCAGTTCAAAAGTATGTAAAAAATGCAAGTAGAAAAATAGGAACCACCTTTGGTGGGAAGGGAACAGCGTCCCGTGCGCCTTCGGTGTTGAGTTATGCCGGCCACATGACCACAGAGACATCTTCGGACAGCGCTGGCTCTTCGGCTTTGAAACAGAGATGAGCACCGCCCCCTAGAGTCGGGAATGACTAGCACACATGTGCGAGGGGAAACTTTACCTTTACCTAGGGTTACTCAACTGCTGACCCTTATCATAAATAACGGGAAAGAAATGTGAAGCCCAGTGTCAGGAATTGGTGTTAAAGATCATAGACAAGTAAACATATTTAGCTATGAGGAAGGGGACTAATTAGGATGTAAGATAGGAAGGAAAGGAGAAAAGCAAAGACTTCAATTTTTCATCGCAAAGAGTGCTTTGCCCTTGCTTGTATAAATTTTTAAAAAGCTTAGCTAGGAAATTGAGCTGTGTTGCATTCAGGTAGAAAAGTCAAGGAGAACATTCTCTCTAGCACTTTTTTTTATTTTTATTATTATGAGGTTTATATCCTAGGTTTAAAAATGCATGACAGACGATGGTCAAAATTGCCTGCTTTTTAACAGTACGTACAGCAATCAAAGCGTAATATGTATCGTAAATCTAAAAGCAAATGGAGTTTGTGGTAGGATGTATAAATATTGATCTCAGAGTTAAAGAAAGAAGATTTGTTTTGAGATTACAGCCTAAGCTAATTTTGCAGAGAGTTCTGTAAAATGCGATTTTTTAAATTTTTTTTTAAAAAAAGCTGTTCGCTTGCTTTTGGGTTTATAATGAGACAGTGGTGAAATCCCAATTTTTTTTAGTACCGGTTCTGGGGGCATGGCTTGGTGGGCGTGGCAGGGGAAGGATACTGCAAAATCCCCATTCCCTCCCCACTCCAGGGGAAGGATACTGCAAAATCCCCATTCCCTCCCCACTCCAGGGGAAGGATACTGCAAAATCCCCATTCCCTCCCCACTCCAGGGGAAGGATACTACAAAATCTCCATTCCCACCCCACTCTGGGCCCAGCCAGAGGTGGGATTTGCCGGTTCTCCAAACTACTCAAAATTTCTGCTACCGGTTGTCTGAACTACTCAAAATTTCCGCTACCAGTTCTCTAGAACCTGTCAAAACCTGCTGCATTTCACCCCTGGAATGAGACCAACTGATGATGTACTTGTAATATGAAAAAGTTTTCTAGCAAATTGAAAATGTGCTGGGCTTTAGACTTTTGGAGCAAACCTGAGGTGGATTGCTCTCGGTTCGCATCGGTTTGGGCGAACCGGTAGTGAACATCGGGACTCGGTTGCCGAACCGGTAGGGACAGCAGGCTGGCCACGCCCCCAAGCCAGTTCTCCGGTTGCCCATGCAAAACGCGTGCTGAGCAAATTGGCAGTAGCAAGCAAAGTAACATAATCTTATTGCTATAAATAATTCTGCAGAAAACTGATAAGGCAATTGTATTTCAAAAGATCACACAGCAGCTTCGCTTTGCAAGATACAAGAAGCGAGAGATTTGAATTTCACACAGTTCAACAAGGCAACTTTTTTCAGCTGAGCAGGAATGGATGCCATAAGACAATTACGGTGTCTTTTGAAAGTTTTTATTTCCTATAACATCAGAAAGGGCATCGCGCTCAGGAAAAAAAAGACCCCCCTTTTCACTCTTACTTAAAACCGTGTCAGTGTCCCCTTGGACAGGTGATCAAAATTTGGATGCTTGACTGTTTATGACGGTTGGCATGTCCTGTTGTCACACGATCAGGAACTACCAGTAATGGCTACACCAACTGTGCATCATTTTGAAATGCCTGGGAGGTCCCAAAATACTGTATATGCCAGCAAAAAAAATGGGCATTTATTTGAGAATAAAATGTTTCAATAAAATAAAAATTACTTAGCAACGTCACACTTTTTCTGCTCAAGCAAGGGGGATAGCAATACGGGCCTGCGGCCATCTTTTCTTTTGGATCTTTGGCCTGCCCCGCTTCCTATTATCCTACAATGCATTTTCTGCTGTGGGAAAATGGGAAGGGGGATTGTAAGGAGTTAGATGCTATGTAGCCATAACAACATTCCTTTCTAGAAAGACAAGGTCATCCTTTGTCTCTGCACCTGACTGGAACTGGATGGGTGGAACTGTCAGCATGGCAGTGGGAGATTGGACCATGGAATGGACTGGTGGGTGTGGGGGGCAAGATCTTGAATTTTCAATTGGGTGGGGAAAAACGGGAAGCTTTCAGATTCGGGTTTCCCCAGATGTGCCAACATGGCTCTCTTCATAAATTGGAACTTTGAGGAATCTTTTGCCTTGGACTCTGATTTAATTTTGGATGCTATTTGGAACCCTGACAAACATTGCAATAAAACCCACTCACCATTAGGGAGGGAAGCTACCTGTGCTTATGAAAACGGACAGTGGTTAGAAATTCTAGACCAGTGATGGTTAACCTTTTTGGGGCCAAGTGCCCAAAACACGCATGCGCAAATGCACACACGGGTGCCCCAGTCTCCCAAATGGAATGCGAGCATCCCCTGTGCATTCTTCCCATCCCCACACCCTGTTTTGGCTTCTCAGATCTCTGCTGTTCCCCTCCCCCAGCGTGCCCTACCTTTCTCCTCCATTTCTGCTGCCGAGAGGCGGAGTTCGGGGAAGGCACGGGCGGCAGAAATGGAGGAGAAAGGTAAACTGTGCTTGGGGGGGGAACCCATGGAGATTGGGGAAGCCCCCCCCCATGCATGCGCAGCAGAGATCTGAGGACAAGCTGGCCAGCGGGAGGAGCGCATACATGCACGGTGGAGCTGGGCTGGGGCAACGGCTGGCGTGCCCGCAGAGATTGAACTGCTGGCAATGGGCAGAGTTAGCCTGCAATACTGCATTTTAATTACAGGAAGGAAGGAAGGAAGGAAGGAAGGAAGGAAGGAAGGAAGGAAGGGCTAGCAACAGCCCTTAGACTTATCTACTGCTTTGTAGTGCTTTTACAGCCCTCTCTAAGCGGTGTACAGAGTCAACATATTGCCCCCAACAATCTGGTTCCTCATTTTACCCACTTTGGAAGGATAGAAGTCTGAGTCAACCTTGAACCGGTCAG
This sequence comes from Thamnophis elegans, assembly GCF_009769535.1. NCBI lineage: Eukaryota > Metazoa > Chordata > Lepidosauria > Squamata > Natricidae > Thamnophis > Thamnophis elegans. The sequence goes on along the minus strand of NW_022473668.1, from coordinate 51,894 downwards.
GATCGAACTGTTGGCAATGGGCAGAAATAGTCTGCAACATTGTATTGTAACAAGTCCACCACTATGGCTTCCTTCCTTCCTTCCTTCCTTCCTTCCTTCCTTCCTTCCTTCCTTCCTTCCTTCCTTCCTTCCTTCCTTCCTTCCTCCCTCCCTCCCTCCCTCCCTCCCTCCCTCCCTCCCTCCTTCCTTCCTTCCTTCCTTTTGCTTTCCTCCACAAGCAGTAGCACTTAGACTTATATGCTGATTCACAGTGCTTTTACAGCCTTCTCTAAGCGGTTTACAGAGTCAGCCTCTTGCCCCCAACAATCTGGGTCCTCATTTTACCCACCTCGGAAGGAGGGAAGGCTGAGTACAACCTTAAGCCGGTCAGGATCGAACTGCTGGCAATGGGCAGAGTTAGGCTGCAATACTGCATTTTAATTACAGGAAGGAAGGAAGGAAGGAAGGAAGGAAGGAAGGAAGGAAGGAAGGAAGGAAGGAAGGAAGGAAGGATAGGTTCATCATTACGGTTCTAGATAATGTGTTCCTTGCCAATAAATGGCCTTTTTAACAAGCCGATGGGGTTGTAACAGCTGGCTGATCAGAAGTGATTATCAGTGCAAATCTTCAGAGCTAACAGCGGATTTCAAAATGCTTGATAAGGAAAATGAACCTTCAGCCCAGCAGATGCTTTTAGGTTCTGGAACATCAGCTGACAGGTCTACTTAGGATGTCTGAAATAGGCCGGAAAAACGATCAACGAGATTGTTTTCCTTCATCGATTATGTGCCGGCGAGTCTAGCTGCGTAAATACTTCGGGCTCACGCCGGTAGATCTGTTACCATAGAAAGTGGCCTTTTAAAATAAATTTAAATTTAAAAGAAATAAATAGTGGTCTTCCAGTATTTGAGGGGCTGCCCCAAAGAAGAGGGAGTCAACCTGTTCTCCAAAGAGCCTGAAGGCAGGACAAGAAGCAATGGGTGGAAACTAATCAAGGAGAGAAGCAACTTAGAACCGAGGAGAAATTTCCTGACAGTGAGGAGAATTAACAGCTTTCCACCAGAAGTTGTGGGTGATCCAACACTGGAGTTTTTAAAGAAGAGACTGGACAGCCATCTGTTGGAAATGGCATAGGATCTCCTCCTTGAGTAGGGGGTTGGACTAGATGACCTCCAAACACCCTTCCAACCCTGTTGTTCTTGTTAAATTGTATAGTGTGATAAGCAGCTCATATCATCATCTTCATTTAACGACCCCATAATCCCTTGTGGGGTGGAGTCTGGGCAATTGAATGGCTCTAGCAGAGTGTTTTAATGGCCGGATGCCTTTCCCTGTCACCACTGTGGAGTTTTGTGGAGCAGATATATTCTCATTGTGCCCAGAGAGAGAAACACCTGTGATTGGCAGCTCACATATCGAATTGAATTAGTATGGGTCACATCCTTGCAGCCTTGAATTTGGCTGTTGAAAAAAAAGGCCCACTGATTTTAATTGGGCTTACTCTCAGACGAGCGAAAGGGGAATTGCAATTGTACCGTGTTTCCGTGAAAATAAGACAGAGTCTTATTTTCTTTTGACCCCCGAAATAAGAGCTTGGTCTTATTTTCGGGAAGGTCTTATTATTTTTGAGGTGCAGGAGGTGGTGAGCGTGGTCACCTCATGGCTGCTGCTGTGTTGCAATATTTTCAGGGAGGGCTTATTTTGGGGGGAGGGTGTCAGGCCTGCAGCCATCTTTTCTTTTGGGTCTTTGGCCTTCCACACTTTCTATTCTTTTACTGTGCATTTTCTATTGTGGGAAAATGGGAGGGGGGATTGTACGGAGTTAGATGCTATGTAGCCATAACAACATTCTTTCTAGAAAGCCAAGGTCGTACTATGCCTTTTCTATGGTGGGAAAATGGGAGGAGGGGATTGTACGGAGTTAGATGCTATGTAGCCATAACAACATTCTTTCTAGAAAGCCAAGGTCATCCTTTGTCTCTGCACCTGACCAGAACTGGATGGGTGGAAGCTGCCAGCGTGGCAGTGGGAGATTGGACCATGGGATGGACTTGTGGGTGTGTGGGGCAAGATCTTGAACTTCCAACTTCCAAGTCTCATTCGTCATCTTCAGGCTTGTTTGCTCGGCTTGGTGCTCATTGCTCCTGGAAGCACCAAGCCGAGCAAACAAGCCTGAAGATGACGAATGAGACTTTGTGGAAATGTCGCCAAGACACTTCCAATTTTACGCGGGAGAAAACCCGAAAAACCAAAGAGAGACACAGACACAGACACAGACAAACACACACACACACACACACACACACACACACTCCTTAACTACTATTTTTGGGCTTTATTAACTTCCTTCATTGATTCTTTTTTCTCCAGTTTGGGGGATGAGGCTTTTAAGATTGGACAACTATTAGTCTGAATTCCTACAGGCTCACCTGCCTGAGCAGGGAATTGGTCTAGATGACCTCTAAGGCCCCTTCCATCTCTATTATAATAATTAGAGTTGACCGCTATGTTTAATTTGCTGACCATGAACAATATTGGCTGTTACTGCATTTCCAAAATCTTCACCCTCACCGAGATAGGAATTAGCCTTTGAAGTGCAGTGGTTAATAAGAGGAAAATTAAAAGAGGGGAAAAAAAATTAAAGTCCCTACTGTTAACGTAGTTGTTAGGCACTTAAGAATGTGGGAGGTTTAATGAATAGCTGCGTGTTTCAATGAATAATTCTTGCCATTAAGCCAGTTGGCATTAAGCTGCTAATATCTTAATTTTATGTTTAATGCACTGTAAACAACAAGAAATATTCTTTTTTTACTGTACAAGGAGGACTGGATGTTGGCGTTGACACAGAAATAGTAGACTAAAGGTAAAGGTTCCCCTTGCACATATGCGCTAGTCGTTCCTGACTCTAGGGGGTGGTGCTCATCTCCCTTTCAAAGCCAAAGAGCCAGCGCTGTCTCTGTGGTCATGTGGCTGGCATGATTAAACGCCGAAGGCGCATGGAACGCTGTTCCCTTCCCACCAAAGGTGGTTCTTATTTTTCCACTTGCATTTTTTACGTGCTTTCGAACTGCTAGGTTGGCAGAAGCTGGGACAAATAACGAGAGCTCACTGCGTTTATGTGGCGCTAGGGATTTGAACCGCCGAACTGCCAACCTTTCTGATCGACAAGCTCAGCGTCTTAGCCACTGTGCCATCGCGTCCCATATGAAGTCAGGTCCTGTGGAGCTTGGGGAGGGTGAAAATGCCCCCCCCCCGCCATTGTTCAGGAGGCCAAGTAGGCCACACCCACCATGGCCACGCCCACCCAGCAGCTGGGTAGAGAACTGGTCGCTAAAACTTTTGAATCCCACCCCTGTCTACGGGTGCTGCTTTTAAATCTGCCTTTCTTTTCATTCTTGAGTCCGTTGGACGGGGCCGCCCTCTACGAAGACTGTAAGGAATAAACGCAAGCTGTGAGTGTTTATATTTTAATATCTTCTCAAGGAACACAATAATCCCACGGCAGGCCATCTGTTTCGTCTCTTGCTGACTTTCACTGTTGACAGGAAAACTGGTTTCCTGCCTTGTAATTAAGCATCTATACAAGGTTGTTTTCAATAGATTACAAAAAGAGAGAGAAAGAAGCTATCTTGAACTCATTTCTTAACACCCCCCCCCCAAGAGTAATTCCATCTATTTGGCTTTGGAAGAAGTAAAGGGATATCCATGTCGGCCTCGCTGAATGCTTCTGTGTCAGCTCTTTCTACAATCAAGATGTCTTTTTCTGTTCACCCGTTCGTCTACTGTATATACTCGAGTATAAGCCTAGTTTTTCAGCCCACTTTTTGGGCTGAAAAAAGCCGCCTCGGCTTATACTCGAGTCAGTGAAAAATTTGCCCGAAATGGAGGAGAAAAAGGGGCGGGGCCATGCCGCTGGGTGACACTCGTGAATGGCCCAGTGCCCCTGTGAGTTTCCCCTCCCTCTGTGTCAGTTTGCCGCGCAGCGCGCACCGCACCATCCCCCCTCCTCACGTTCTAATGTAATGCAGGGCTGTCTTACGATTCCCCTTCCTCCCCCTCCTGCCGCTCTGCAACGATGTCCCACCTCCTCCTTGTTATGGCAAGCAGCCACATAGCGATGTCCCACCTCCTCTGGTACAGTGATCCAATGATAGGAATCACTGTGCCGTGTGTCATAGGAGGCGGGACATCGCTCCCGCGGCTGCACGGGACATCATCATCACAGCGGGACATCAGCATCATGAGGTGAGTGAAGTATTTCATTGAATACACCGCTAGTTTACTGTTTTTCTTTGAAATAAATATTCAAAAACATTATTGGTATCTATTTTTATTTTTGAAATTTACCGGTAGCTGCTGCATTTCCCACCCTAGGCTTATACTCGAGTCAATAACTTTTCCAGTTTTTTGTGGTAAAATTAGGTGCCTCGGCTTATATTCGGGTCGGCCTATACTCGAGTATATACGGTAAAAATACTCTGTTCTCCTAGAAACAGATGCTGCAGGAACTTTTATGGTTAAGCAGATCGATGAAATGGAGGAATTTATTGAAGCTGGGGAAAGCGGTGGGAAACTGATCGAGGAGAGAGATTCAACCTGGAAATAAGGAGACATTTTCTGACAGTGAGAACCATCAACCCATGGAACAGAAGTTGTTCTGGCCCCCCTTCTTCGCTCGTTCACAGACGACAGTCAGACAGACTTAAAAGGAAATAACTTTATCAGTCCTGGCTCACGCTGGCTGCAAGCTCAAAATAAACATAAATAAAGTCTTCGGCAAAAAGGTTACGCAGCAGAATGCAAAAACAAAGAGCTATTTCAGCAACACCAGGTTTACAGAAAGAAAGCAAATCACTTCTCCAAGTGCCTCTTTGAATCAGGGTTACAGAAAGCAAATCACTTATCCAAGTGCCTCTCACAAACGAACCACGACCGATGAACAACGAACCACGAACGAACGAGTGAACGTTGACTTCTGCAACCAGGGCGTGGCACCATCAGTCCTTTTATCTCCAGAAGACCACACTAACGAGCCCCAGCTGCATTGTTATTCCTGCATCCCGACTCAACTCACAGCAAACTTCTGCTGAGTCATAACAGAAGTTGCCTTCGGAAATTGTCCCTGGAGGCTTTCAGGAGGAGACTGGACCGCTATCTGTCGAAAAATGGTGTAGGTTCTCCTGATTGGGCAGGGGGTTGGACTAGATGACCTACAACAGCCTTTTTCTAAAAGCATGCCAAAATTGTGTACATGCGCCCCACCCATCTGCGCATGGGCATTGACTCAATACGGAATCAATTTGCTACTGGGTGTCAAACCTGACACTACTGACGATGAGAATCACACGCCAAAATGTTGCGCGCATCGCTGCTGAACTCTGCGGAAGAAATTACAAATTGAAAAAAAAAAGATCAGTGAGAAGAGCCAATGCTAAAAATCATCACCGTCTTTTAACGATCCCATAATCCCTTGCAGGGTGGAGTCTGGGCAACTGAATGGAGCTGAGTGTTTACTGGCCAACTGCCCTTCCCTGTCGCCAATACAGAGTTATATTCAGCAGATATATTCTCATCGTGCCCACAGAGAGGAATGCCTGCCTCTACCTAGGATCGAATTTGAAAGATCACCGATGCCTAGTATTAAATGGCACTAGCCTAAGAAGTCAAGCTGTTTTAATAGGTTTTCTTTATCTCTCCGAAACATATTACTCCATGGATTTGTCTTATTTTTGATAAATCAGTGCACGGATGTTTTGCAACCATTGGCAATTAGTCCTTTTCTTTATTTGTAGCTTTCAGGGAGGAATAGAAGGAGAGAGAGAGGCTAATTAAATATAACGAACTTCCGGGCGCACATTTATTGAAATATTGACATTTCATGACCAATTAGACTATGTTCTTCAACTCATTATCCTCTTACCTCGGCTTTCTTAATCACTTTAGCAATATTTTTTTTTGGGGGGGGGAATGCATTTTTTGTGTGAGAGAGGTGGCTACTGGTAAACACACACAGCCGTATCCTTCAGAATGGGCGTTGGTTCCTACCTGATACGCCCTTTCTCCAGATGTAGGAGGTTCCATTCCATTCTCTATTCTGTTCTGTCCTGTCCTATCCTATCCTATCCTATCCTATCCTATCCTATCCTATCCTATCCTATCCTATCCTATCCTACTCCATTCCATTCCATTCCCTATTCTATTCCTATTCCTATTCCTATTCCTATTCTATTCTGTTTTCTATTCCATTCCATTCCTCTATTTATTCCTATTCCCTATTTTATTCAATTCTATTCTATTTTCCATTCCATTCCATTCCTCTATTCCTATTCCTATTCCTATTCTATTTTCTATTCTATTCCATTTCATTCCTCTATTCTATTCCTATTCCTATTTCTATTCTATTCTATTTTCTATTCTATTCCTTTATTTCCATTCCTCTATTCTGTTTCTATTCCTATTCCTATTCCTATTCCTATTCTATTTTCTATTCTATTCCATTTCATTCCTCTATTCTATTCCTATTTCTATTCTATTCTATTTTCTATTCCATTCCTTTATTTACATTCCTCTATTCTGTTTCTATTCCTATTCCTATTCCTATTCCTATTCCTATTCCTATTCCTATTCCTATTCTATTTTCTATTGTATTCCATTTCATTCCTCTATTCTATTCCTCTCCCTGTTCTTCTCCTCTCCTCTCCTATCCTCTCCTATCCTATCCTATTCTATTTTCTATTCCATTCCATTCCTCCAAGGTGGCGCAGTGGTTAAATGCAGCACTGCAGGCTACTGCTAGATCAGCAGGTCAGCGGTTCAAATCTCACCGGCTCAGGGTTGACTCAGCCTTCCATCCTTCCGAGGTGGGTAAAATGAGGACCCAGATTGTTGGGGGCAATATGCTGACTCTCTGTAAACCGCTTAGAGAGGCCTGAAGGCCTATGAAGCGGTATATAAGTCTACTGCTATTGCTATTGCTCTGTTGTTCTATGTTCTGTGTTCTTCCTTGGGTGGAGACTCCAAGGAAATACAAGGCCTGCTACTTTAATCTTTCCAATGTTGGTGGATTATGCTACAATTTTCCTCAGGACTCCCCTTTATTTCCTTCCATCTCCCGCTGCTTTTTAATATTTGTATTAAACCATTGGGAGACGATTCCAGGGGATAGAGAGGCGGGGCGGGGGGGAAGCCACAGCAGATAGAAATGGGCAACAGATCAAGATGTATTAATAAAGGAAGGGGGAGAAGTTAAAATGAAGCCAAGAGTACAATGCCCGTGGAGGAATGTCCTTTCCGATGGTTTTCATATGCACAATTAAGAGAAAGATTTAATACGGATAAGAGGATAATGGGGCTCAAGCAACGTAAGAATGAATTATGTATAAATGATGAACATGTGCGGTAATTTGCAGAAATGTACCAGCTTTTATTAATGCTGGAACACGTTAATAAGAAGAGCGCGTTGAGGACGGCGTGATAAAATGGGCTATGAATTTTGGTTTTAATAAGTGGGAGAGGATAGGGGGAGTGGGATGAAATTGACTCCGTGTTATCATTTAAAACAGAAAAAAGCTTAACTGTGGCAGGTTGATAGAATCACGTTACGTCAACGCTTCGTTATCCGGGGGCCTTTATTGCTTTCTTGAGGACGTTTCAGCACCCAACTAGGTAACATCATCAGTGCTAATGAGTGTGGTGTGCTGCCAGTTTACATCCTAGTGGCTTGCCCTGTCGATGTTGGTCTTAGAGATTCTAAGGGTTGGGCTGTTTTACTCTTGGCTTCTTTGCCAGTTTCATGATTGGGGTGTCGTTGACTTGACTTGAGGTGACTCAGTGGTTAGAGTGCAGTACTGCAGGCCACTTCAGCTGACTCTTATCTGCAGTTCAGCGGTTCAAATCTCACCGGCTCAAGGTTGACTCAGCCTTCCATTCTTCCGAGGTGGGTGAAATGAGGACCCAGACTGTGGGGGCGATATGCTGACTCTGTAAACCGCTTAGAGAGGGCTGAAAGCCCTATGAAGCAATATATAAGTCTAACTGCTAACTGCTATTGATTGTTGGTCTGGTGTTAACCTTGGAGTTGATCTATGCTGATCTCTGTGCTGATTACTGGTGGAGTAGTGGAGTCCTTTGGTTTCCTTTTGGGCTGGTCGATGGTCTCTTTTACATAGTCTTGAGAAATGATTGCAGCCCCTCGCCTTAAACACAGAAGGTCATCCAGGATAAAGGTAAATGTTCCCCTCCTCACACATATGTGCTAGTCGTTCCTAACTCTAGGGGGCAGTGCTCATCTCCATTTCAAATCCGAAGAGCCAGCGCTGTTCGAAGACGTCTCCGTGGTCATGTGGCCAGCATGACTCAACGCCAAAGGCGCATGGAACGCTGTTCCCTTCCCACCAAAGGTGGTTCCTGTTTTTCTACTTGCAGTTTTTACGTCCTTTCGAACTGCTAGGTTGGCAGAAGCTGGGACAAGTCACGGGAGCTCACTCCGTTACGCGGTGGTGCTAGGGATTCGAACCGCCGGACGGCCGACCTTTCTGATCGACAAGCTGAGCGGACTCTGATTTAGTTTTGGATGCTGTTTCGAACCCTGACACTGGGTTCATTTGAATTTGAATTGAATTTATTGCACTTATATGCCGCCCTTTTCCCCAAAGGGGACTCAGGGCGGCTCACAATCCAAGTCAGAGAAGGGGATACAGATAAGGGATAAAAAAGACAAACAAAACAATACACAATTTAAAAGCACACAACAACCATACCATTCGAGGAGGGGGGCAAAAGCTCTTTGTCGCCGTAAGTCGAGACCTACCCTGTATTACATTTTTAACTGCGTGCCGCCCAAAGAATTCCTTTTAAGCCATGTAAAAGCATGGCAGATAATAATTGTCTTCATTTGTCTGAATTGTGCCACCCGAAATGATTCAGAGGCGATGTTTGGATAGATCCAGGCCTTAGAGCTGCAACCTTAAATGATTTTTATTAGGCTGTTTCTGTGTTTATTAGCGTTTAAAAAGGAGCTGCGTTGACTTTGGCTGAGGAGAGCAACAGCTTTTGCTGAAGCTAATAAAATATAATCTTCCCAGACTGGATAAAAAGTCCAAACCTTGATTGAAGTGAAAGCACAAACACTTCCTGTGCATAGTCATTATTTCATATCGAATGAAAGAACCTCTTGAAATGGTTAGCCGGGCAATCTTTATTATAGCACAGGAGAGGAGAAAGTACATCCACTGTTTATATCGAGACTTTTTAATGGCGTCTCCAGAAAGTTGTAGAGAATATTAAGACGTATTTGTTAGATTAACCCCACGCAGCTCCGGAATTTCATTGTTAAACACACAAACACACACATTCCTATATCGGCTGTTCGTTTGGGAGTCACGCCTGAGTCTTATATATGCACACTTCACATTGTTTTCGTCGAATGCTTGAGTAATTTATAAAATCTGTAGAGATTCTCAATCCAGGTCGTGGTTGCCCCAAAGGGCACGACAAAACCGCGCTCGACTAAAGCGCGCCCGATTAAACCGCGTCGCTGACGTCATCAACAGGGCGACAACAGCGAGCGCGGAGAAAGAAGGGCGCTTTAAATAGCGCTTTGAAAGCAAGCCGATTCAAGTTAAGGTAAGGGTTAGCTTTAGGGTTAGGTTTAGGGTTAGGTTTAGGGTTAGGTTTAGGTTTAGGTTTAGGGTTAGGTTAAGGGTTAGGGTTAGGTTTAGGGTTAGGTTAAGGGTTAGGATTAGCTTTAGGGTTAGGTTAAGGGTTAGGTTTAGGGTTAGGTTTAGGATTAGGTTTAGGGTTAGGTTTAGGGTTAGGTTTAGGGTTAGGTTTAGGGTTAGGTTTAGGGTTAGGTTAAGGGTTAGGGTTAGGTTTAGGGTTAGGTTTAGGGTTAGGTTAGGTTTAGGGTTAGGTTAGGTAGGGTTAGGTTTAGGGTTAGGTTAAGGGTTAGGATTAGCTTTAGGGTTAGGTTAAGGGTTAGGTTTAGGGTTAGGTTTAGGATTAGGTTTAGGGTTAGGTTTAGGGTTAGGTTTAGGGTTAGGTTTAGGGTTAGGTTTAGGGTTAGGTTAAGGGTTAGGGTTAGGGTTAGGCTTAGGGTTAGGGTTAGGGTTAGGGTTAGGTTAAGGGTTAGGGTTAGGGTTAGGGTTAGGGTTAGGGTTAGGGTTAGGGTTAGGGTTAGGGTTAGGGTTAGGTTAAGGGTTAGGGTTAGGTTTATGGTTAGGTTAAGGGTTAGGATTAGGTTTAGCGTTAGGTTAAGGGTTAGGTTTAGGGTTAGGTTTAGGATTAGGTTTAGTGGGGTTAGGTTTAGGGGTTAATTTTAGGTTTAGCGTTTACAGCGTGCTTTTTTCTCCGCCCTGTTGTTGCGCTGTGATGACGTCAGGTACGCGGTTTCGTCAAGCGCCCTTTAGTCGAACGTGGTTTTGTGGTGGAACCCTTTTTTTCAGGAAGCCAATGGACTCTCTGGTTTTCCTTTGAAGGCGTTTTGCTTCTCATTCCAAGAAGCTTCTTCAGCTCCGACTGGACGGTGGGGAACGGAAGGATTGATCCTCCTTGCGGACAGCTGGTCATTTGCATCCTTTGAGTGAGTCGTTGAGGCCACTTGGAGGTTTCTCTGTGTCCTCCGGATAACCTCTGGACTAGCATTCTGGACTAGCTGTAGTCTCCGGACGCTTTTCATGGGTAGCCCCATGACTCCTTCAATTGTTTTATGGTGCTTATCGTGTAAACAACCGAAACTCTGGAGGTTTTGAAAGAAGGACTATTTTCCTCAATGAAATTCCACTCAGTCCAAATGGCTCGCGAATCATTGCGCCGTTGAGCCATATGGTGGGTAGCGTCAGCCTGTCAGTCTCGCGGTAGCTAATTTTATTCCTGCTGTAGGCTAGGCTTTCATGGTGCTTATCCAAGTGGGAGGCCATAAAAAAAAGCCAAAGTGAATTAGAACTGCCTTTTTTTAAAAAAAAAAAAATGCAGTAAAAGCAGTTACTGCTTCTTATCTTTTGGACACATTGGCCTTGGGGAATGGGGGGATTAGAATCGTAGCATTCACGGTGCAATCTGTTTTGATGAACAGAAGAATTCTGCAGAATAACAGAATAGCACTGCGTTGGAAGGGGCCTTGGAGGTCTTCTAGTCCAACCCTCTGCTCAGGCAGGAAACCCTATAGCATTTCAGACAAATGGTTGCCCAAGCTCTTCTTAAAAACTTCCAGCGTTGGAGCATTCACAACTTCTGGAGGCACTGGTTAATTGTCCTCACTATCTGGAAGTTTCTCCTTAGTTCTAGGCTGCTTCTCTCCTTGATTAGTTTCCACCCATTGCTTCTTGTCCTGCCTTCAGGTCCTTTGGAGAATAGTTTGACTCCCTCTTCTTTGTGGCAACCCCTGAGATATTGGAAGACTTCTATCATGTCTCCCCTTGTCTTTCTTTTCATTAAACTAGACATACCCAGTTCCTGCAACAGTTCTTCGTATGTTTTAGCCTCCAGCCCCCTAATCATCTTGGTTGCTCTTCTCTGCACTCTTTCTAGAGTCTCCACATCTTCTTCTACATTGTGGCAACCAAAAACTGGATGCCGTATTCCAAGTGTGGCCTTACCAAGGCCTTATAAAGTGGTATTTACACTTCACGTGATCTTGATTTATAAAGTTTTTAAGAAGATGTTGGATAACCAATTGTCTGTTTCCTGTGGTGCAGGGTTTCCTGCCTAGGAAGGGGGTTGGACTAGAAGACCTCCAAGATCCCTTCCAACTCCGTTATTCTATTCTATTCTATTCTATTCTATTCTATTCTATTCTATTCTATTCTATTCTATTCTATTCTATTCTATTCTATTCTACCCTACCCTACCCTACCCTATTTATTTGTCAGCTTTTCCAGAACTGCATGTTGTCTCCCTCCCTCTCTCCCTTTCTCCCTCCCTCTCTCTCTCTGTGTTGGTTCTGCTCATCCTTAAACCATCTTTCCAATCCGCCCCCATTTTAATTTCAGCGTCTTTCTCCCGGCTTGGAACTGAACTAGATGGATTTTCCTTCCAACCACCTGCTCTTTCGTAGTTGTGTGTTTCTTTCTTTAAAAAAAAAAACTTACAGAACATTGAAAACGTTTGATATGGAAGCATAAATACCATCAACATAGAATGGAGTTTGCTCAGAAGCTGAAATACACCAATGAGAGGAAGAGTGGGAAACAGAGGAGAGAAGAAAGATAGGAAGAGAGGGATAGGAGAGAGGGTAAGGGGGGGAAGATGAGGAGGATAAGGAGGAGTGGAATGAAGAGAGAGGAGAAGGAGAAAGGAAGGGGAAGTAGAGTAGGAAAGGATGATGGAGGGAAGAAAGGAGGTAGGAGAGAGGTAGAAGAAAGTGGTGTATGGAGAGCAGAAGAGCTAATAATGGGTTTTTATCTTTCTGGGCGTTGATGACAAGAGGAATTGATGCAATTACTACTTAATACAATAGGATATTGGCTATGTAATAGTATACATGTGATTCAGTGGTGGGTTTCAAAAATTGTTCGAACCTACTCTGGGTGTGGCCTCCTTTGTGGGAGTGGCTTGCCACCCATGTGACCGGATGGGAGTGGCTTGCTGCCCATGTGACCAGATATGAAGATGCTGATGAACTTGTCAGAACCACCTTAAATTACCTCCCACACAGCGCTGGCATGCATAAGAATAGGATGTAAACTTGTTTTTTAAAAGGCATCTTTGGTTTGCGTTAAAACAACTGCAACACACGCAATGTTCTGATTGCGCCACAAACGCAGTAGTCATCCTTACCTTTCACAGAGGCCCTGAGTTTTATAAATAGGAGCATGATAGTGTAGAATAATCATATCCAAGGACCAGTGGTGGGTTTCAAAATTTTTTGGCACCTCTTCTGTAGGTGTGGCCTGCTTTCCGGGTCCACTGGTGGAACCTCTTCTAACCGGTTCGGTAGATTTGACGAACCGGTTCTACCGAATAGGTGCGAACTGGTAGGAACCCACCTCTGATGTGATTGTATGTTATGAAAATGGAAAATAAAAAAGTATATTTTTAAAAAAAGAAAGAAAACGTTTGCACATTGGCTGTTTCCCCCTAACAATCTGACCCCTTTTTCGTCCCATTAGGGCCACCCCAGAGAACGGTGTCACCCAAGCAAGAGGACGAAGATCGGAAACCCGAAAAGGGGACGGGCCCGGGGAGCGAGAGCGGGACATCCTGCAACGAATTGTCCACCTCCAGTTGCGAGAGCCACTCGGAAGCCAGCACCCCTCAAGAGAACGCCACGAGCGCTCAGCAGCCCACGAGCCACGAGTCCAACACTCTGACGTTGGACCGCCCATCAAAGAAAGCTCCGGTCCAGAAAATGGCCCCACCGGAGAAACGTCGTAACAGTGAACTTTTCCAGACTCTGATGAGTAAGTCGAGAGAAACCAACCTCTCCAAGAAAAAGGTTTCGGAGAAGGTCAGCGTCGAGGAAGAGATGAAAAAGTGCATTCAGGATTTTAAAAACATTCACATCCCCGACGATTTTCCAGAAAGGAAACGCCCGTGGCAATCTGAACTGTTGCAAAAATACGGGCTATAGTTGTCCATACACACACCCTCACCGCCCCGATTATCGAATCTCATGTCCCTGGTGATTTAAGTGTCTAATTCCATTTGCCGGTTACTTGTGGATTTACTCCTTGGAGTTCTGCGGCTTCTTTCTTCTTTTCGTGAACTGGATGTTGGATAGGACATGGGTTGACTGTTTTCTCCTCTTTTTTTTTAAAAGGATATACGATTAATGAAAACCTAGATCCTTTTATAATAGTTAACAAGTGCATGGTCAAGACATTTTGGGGGTGGTGCTAAGCCTCCTCATCCATGGAATCAATATATCATCGGGTTGCTCCGCCATTTTATAGACATAATAGCAGCGATACAAACTTCCACGGCACAAAATGGTGGGTCTGAGGCCGGGGTGGTTGGGGAACGATGACGCTTTTATGACTTGTGGACTTCAACTCCCAGAATTCCCGAGCTGTGACCGACTGGGTGGGCGTGGCCATGGTGGGCGTGGCCAGGGGTGTGTGACAGGCAGCCCTCGGCCTCCTGCACCCCCCCGGGAGCAAAAATGGGCAGTGGAGGGGGGAGGGGGAAAACACCACCGCCATGCCCCATTTTGGGCCTAGTAGGCCTTCCTGCACCTCCCTGGGAGCCAAAATGGGGCATGTGGGGACTCCTGGAAGGTGTGGGGCCAGCCAGCAATTTAACAACCATTTCGCCCGAACCGGCCCAAACCGGCTGAATCCCATCACTGTTCCCGAGCCAGCATGAGGAGCAATGGCTCTTTTGTGGACTTCAACTCCCAGAATTCCTGAGCCAGCAATTTTGGGAGTTGGAGTCCAAAAGTCATAAAGGGGCCATCGTTTCCCACCTCTGCCTTAGAACCTGAGTCTTACATATTAAAATGGCGGCCTCGGGAATTCTGGGAGATGAAGTCCACAAGTCATAAATGGGGCCATAGTTCCCCACCTCTGCCTTAGAACCTTTCATATTAAAATGGCGGCCTCGGGAATTCTGGGAGTTGAAGTCCACAAGTCATCAAGGGGCCATAGTTCCTCAGCTCCGCCTTAGAAACTTTCATTTTAAAATGGCGGCCTCAGGAATTCTGGGAGTTGAAGTCCACAAGTCATAAAGGGACCACCCTGGTTCGCCATCTCTGATCTAAAGAGACGGGATAGAATTTGGCACAAACACATTTCTAAAAGTTAGCACAATGAAAGAAACTTCCATTTTGCCTGAGCTCAATAGGGACAAATAGCTCACAGGAAGGAACAAACAGTTGCGTGCTGCTGGGATAAATATTTTGTTCGTTGCCAAGATTATAACTTGTAAAACGCCTTTGGACCTTATGAGGATTTGTGTATGGCTGTGTGTTGTTGTTTTTTTGTAAGGATGATGTAAATATGCCTTATACTGTTAAATGACCACACCAACCTTCACCTAATTGCTGTTTGCCAGGGTTATTTCTGTGAAATGCAAAAAAAAAATAATTATCAGCGGATTGTGAAACTGGTTTGATGATCTCAAAATCTTCTGTTTTCATGTTAATCAGCGATGTTGGAGAAATAAAAATAAACATGCTCTTAATGCATTGGTTTAAAGGGGCCTACTGTTAAACCTTTTTGATCGATTGCTGTTTGAACCTTCAAATACATTTTAAGATTTTATTCAGGGTCCTCATGAATCATCTCTTTTGCTACCATATTGTAAATAACATGTTGCAGACAAAATGAATACCATATTTTTCAGAGTATAAGATGCACCAGAGTATAAGACGCACCAAGGTTTTGAAGAGGCAAATTAAAAAAAAGTAGGTAGGTACGTAGAGGGATAGAGAGAAAGAAATAGAAAGACATAGAGAAATACAGTAGATAGGTAGGGAGAGACAGAGAGAGTAGGTAGGCAGTTGGGTAGGTCGAGGGATAGAGAGAGGGAGAGAGAGAAAAACAGTAGGTAGGTAGGGAGAGAGAGAGAGAGTAGGTAGGTAGGGGGATATATATAGAGAAAAACACAGTAGGTAGGTAGGGAGAGAGAGAGAGAGAAGGTAGGTAGAGGGATAGAGAGAGAAACACAGTAGGTAGGGAGAGAGAGAGTAGATAGGTAGAGGGATAGATAGAGAGAGAGAGAGAGAGAGAGAAATACAGTAGGTAGGTAGGGAGAGAAATACAGTAGGGAGGGAGGGAGAGAGAGAGTAGGTAGGTAGCTAGAGGGAGAGAGAGAGAGAGAGAAAGAGAGAAATACAGTAGGTAGGTAGGGAAAGAGAGAAAGTAGATAGGTAGGTAGATGTTTCCAGGTGTATTTATCCATGTGCTGGAGAAGGAAATCGCTGACAATCTGCAGCACCTAAGACTTTGTTTCTGCTGGCACAGCACTTGATCAATGTAATGCTCACCAAACACTTTAACTAAAGAGCTTTACAAAAGGGGGGGGGAGGTTTTTGCACTCTGCAAACATCTCAAAAAACCCCCATTTTTCACAAAAACGGACCCGTTTTTTTTAAAGGCATGAATAGCCTTGGGGGGGTGGGGGGGTTGCAGAGTGCTCCTGGGTGGGTGGACGGGCCAAAAACGAGCAAACAACAGCCTGTTTTTTTCTCAAAACAATTGCATGCATAGCCTTATGGAGGCTTATAGAGTACTGCTGGGGGCTGGGGGGAGCAAAAAACGGCCCATTTTTCACTCATGTCTGCCCTCCCCAGCCCCCAGGAGCACTCTGAAAGCCTCCTACAGGCTATGCACGGCCATTTTGATGAAGGGGCGGGGCTTAGGGAGGCAAAAAAATGCTGTATTCGGCGTATAAGACGCACCCAGATTTTCAGCCTCTTTTTTGAGGGGGGAAAAAGGGTGCGTCTTATACTCTGAAAAATACGGTAATGCTTGGGTCATGAGTTTGAATTTTCATTCAAATGCTCAAGATAAATTCAACAAGTTAGGAAAAGAGGGTGTGACGACAATCAGGATAGTTCAGGGGTTGGGATTCAGCCGGTTCAGACTGGTTTTTTGGGGGAGCCTGCCCGTCCCCCCCCCCCCCGTGCTATAGTGACCTATATTTCCGTTGTTTGATGCCCAGTTGATAGATGCATCTCAGCTGTTTCACTCACTGGGGCCGCAGTAAAAGCTAAGTTTTTAAGCTGTTTTCAAACCCACTGCGTGACTGCAAAGCACACACTCAGTGAACGGGTTGTTATACCGGTTGAATAGCAATAGCAATAGCAGTTAAACTTATATACTGCTTCATAGGGCTTTCAGCCCTCTCTAAGCGGTTTACAGAGTCAGCATATCGCCCCCAACAACAATCCAGGTCCTCATTTTACCCACCTCGGAAGGATGGAAGGCTGAGTCAACCCTGAGCCAGTGAGATTTGAACCGCCGAACTGCAGATAACAGTCAGCTGAAGTGGCCTGCAGTGCTGCACCCTAACCACTGCGCCACCTCGGCTCTACCACTGGGATAGTTGTGTTAAAATCTCACCATGTGCACCATTCTTATCCGACAAAGAAAATAGTATTTCTGAGAATTGATAGTAAATTAGTATAAGATACTAAATTATCCCTAATAAGATACAGCCATCAACACACATTTCCCAGCATATGAATAATAATACATCAGGGTGACACAAAACAATCTAGAAAAACAGGCTTTATTATAAATTAAGAATTTGCAGAGAGAAGTGAAATATTGCTGTCTATTGAGGACTGTTTTTTTTAAAAAATATATATATATACAGACAGTTTGTTTTCTTAATTCGACTGTTTTACGCCTTTCTTTGTCACGCTGTTGTATCGTCAATAATTTAATTCAGCAGATCAGACTTGGAAGAATTCCTTGGTGACATGAGGGTGGAAATATTTCCAAGTAATTTGTAGCCTGTCTTGTTTTGTGAGTTCGATCTACGTGTTAAGAGACCGATTCAATAATTATTGCTCTAGTAATTATATCAATTTTATATCTATCTATCTATCTATCTATCTATCTATCTATCTATCTATCTATCTATCTATCATCTATCTATCTATCTATCTATCTATCTATCTATCTATCTATCTATCTATCATCTATCAATAGCAATAGCAGTTAGACTTATATACCACTTCATAGGGCTTTCAGCCCTCTCTAAGCGGTTTACAGAGTCAGCATATTGCCCCCAACAACAATCCAGGTCCTCATTTCACCCACCTCGGAAGGATGGAAGGCTGAGTCAACCTTGAGCCAGTGAGATTAGAACTGCTGAACTGCAGATAACAGTCAGCTGAAGTGGCCTGCAGTACTGCACTCTAACCACTGCGCATCTATCTATCTATCTATCTATCTATCTATCTATCTATCTATCTATCTATCTATCTATCTATCTATCTATCTCTCTATCTCTCTATCTCTCTATCTCTCTATCTCTCTATCTCTATCTCTATCTCTATCTCTATCTCTATCTCTATCTCTATCTCTATCTCTATCTCTATCTCTATATCTATATCTATATCTATATCTATATCTATATCTATATCTATATCTATGTTGTATTTGTATAACTTTATTTATAGTATAAAGTTATATTTATAACTTTAAATGTATCTATCTATCTATCTATCTATCTATCATCTATCTATCTATCTATCTATCTATCTATCTATCTATCTATCTATCTATCTATCTATCTATCTATCTATCTATACCATGCAGTTGTGGAATCAAATAATCAATATCCGAAATATCCCCATCAAGGGGGTGGGGTAGTCACTGACCTTCCCTACTCGTTCACAAATGTGAGAGTCCCCGCATGTGGTTTGGCTAAAAAAAGTGCCTAAATGAGATGGTATAGAATCGGGATGGGTTACCGGTTCGGGTGAATCAGTCCCAACCAACCAATCAATCAATCTGACTGAATACCACCTCTGATTCCCATCTCAGTCAAACAAAACAGAACTGTCTTGTGCTTATGTCATGCTCCATTGAGGTCATAAGTCGAGCACGGCTTGTATTGCCATGGAAGTGATTTTTTAGCAGGCTCTACCCAGGATGACCTCCTGTGTTTAAGGCAAGAGGCTGCAATCATTTGGTTTGATTTGGTTTGGTTTATTGGATTTATATGCTGCCCTTCTCCCAAGGACTCAGGGCAGCGTACAACATTAAAAGAAACACATATTACAAAAGTTAAAAAAAAATTAAATAGAATATCCCAAACAAACCCAATTAGGATTAACAATAACATTTTTTTTTAAAAAATCAAATTAAAATTAACAATGATCAATAATTTATTTTGTTTTGTTCAGGCCAGGCCGGCTTGCTGGAAAAGCCAACTTTTTAGGGCGCGTGGGAAGGACCGGAGGTCGGGGATTATATGAAGCTCCGGGGGCAGCTCACTCCAGAGGGAAGGGGCTCCCACACAGAAGGCTCTCCCCCTGGGGGTCACCAGTCGACACTGTCTGGCCGACGGCACCCTGAGGAGGCCAACTCTGTGGGATCGCACTGGACGGTGGGAGGCTACCGGTGGCAGTAGGTGGTCTCGCAGGTATCCTGGGCCTAAGCCATGGAGCGCTTTAAAGGTCATAATTAGTACCTTGAATCGCACCCGGAAGACAACCGGCAACTAGTGCAGGCTGCCTAAAAGGGGTGTAACATGGGAGCACCTAGGTGCCCCCATGATAACCCACACAGCCGCATTCTGGACCAGCTGAAGCCTCTTCAAGGGCAGCCCCATGTAGAGAGCGTTACAGTAGTCCAGGCGAGAAAAGACGAGGGCATAAGTGACTGTGCACGGAGCATCCCGATCCAGGATTGCTCAGACTGGAAATCCACTATCGGCAGAGTCAGAAGTGGTATTCAGCCAGTTCGGATCGGTTTCAGGCCTATAGCAGAGATTACAGGTGGCTACCCTGGTTCTATGCTGTCCTGTTTAGCCACGTTTTTGAGGCCAGGTGCATGCACGGAAGGCGTGCGCCATGAGCAAAGCGCATACACAGGAGTCCAGACTCAGGCGCAGAAGGTGTGCGTGCTCCCACGGAGAGAACCAGTGGTACAAATAAATGAAACCCACTGCTGGGAGGAGTGCCTCTCTCTGCATTAAAGTGAGGGGGAAAAAAGCACACAGCGCACAACTGAGGCAGAAATAGCAGGCGTGAGACACGCAACGTGGTTGGGATAACAAATAGAAAATGTAGTTTGGGGGCTTAGTTAATTCTCTGCAATTTCTTTCCTCCTAGCTGAATTTTCTGCTTTGTTTTTAATTTCCCGGCATTTGGCTTCCTCCCACCGCTGGAGCCTTGCCGGGTTCTCTGGAAGATGTTAGCGCCAAAGCCGATCTTAATCCTTTCTTGGCTGATTTACGGTATCTATTAATAAAAACTTCCCAGCTTGATTTTCCTTCCTTATATAAACGGTGTACGCTTTTCCCGAGCAGAGAAATGAGGGGGGTAATGCTATTTGCAAAGACCTCGTACTCTGCAAAAGCGCGAGAGTTGTTGTACTTTCGGGAAAAAGAAATGTCACAAGGACGAGAAAACCGCGAAAAGAGATTTTGAAAGAAAATAAGTATCAGGCGGGGGGACAAGCGGGTTTGCGACACTTGGAAGAAATGTCCATCTGGGTTTTCAGTTCCTAGCGGGGAGAAAGACATTGGAAAAATGGAGGCTGCTTGGAAAGATGGATTAATGGCAGACAGGATGGTTTGAGGCAAAATAAAAGAGAAAGAGAGATTTATACCCTCTGTTTGGGCTTTGAATTTGAGCTTGTACTCTGATTGGTTGTCAGACTCCCATGGGGCCACGCAGGGGCAACTCTGTAGGCTGTCCTGAGTTCCAAGCTTGGTTGACACTTGCCAGGTGATGATTGAGATTGAGAGATTGAGATTGAGATGCTTTATTTGTATGCCGCCCTTTTCCCTGGGGGGACTCAGGGCGGCTCACAACTCAAGGGGGAGGGAGGACAAACAAGTCATAAACATGAAAAACGATACATCATTAAAAACACAACAGTCATGCAATTCGAGTGGGGTTGAAATCTTTAGCCCCAGGCCTGTCGGGACAGCCAGGACTTAAGGGCTACGCGGAAGGTCTGGAGGGTGGTGAGGGTATGAATCTCCATGGGGAGTTCGTTCCAGAGGGTCGGAGCAGCCACTGAGAAGGCTCTCCTTGTAGTTGCCAGCCGACATTGGCCGGCTGATGGAATTCGGAGGAGGCCTAATCTATGGGATCGTATCGGCCTAGTGGAGGTTATTGGCAGTAGGTGGTCTCTCAAGTATCCAGATCCAATACCATGTAGGGCTTTGTAGGTGACAAGTAGCACCTTGAAGCGCACTCGGAGATCAACAGGCAGCCAGTGCAGCTCGCGGAGGATAGGTGTTACGTGGGTGAAACGAGGCGCACCCACGATCGCTCGCACGGCCACATTCTGGATCATTCTGATCAGTAATAGTATCCTATTATCTTCACTGCCAGTTCGGTAACGGGCGCGCCCACGGCTTAGTAACGAAGGAGAAATTTCCTGAGAGTGAGAACAATCAACCAGTGGAATAACTTGCCCTCCAGAAGTTGTGAATGTTCCAACACTGGAAGTTTTAAAGAAGAGGTTAGACAACCTTTTGTCTGAAATGATATAGGATTCCTGCCTAAGCAGGGGGGTTGGACTAGAAGACCTCCAAGGCCCCTTTGCCAACAGTCTTCAGTATGGCTCAAGATCCCCTGTTCCTTGGTATGGTGTCCCCAGAGGCTCCTACATTGTTTCATGCAGCCTAACACAAGTGGCATCCTGCAATGAAGTCACCGCATTGGTGTCCGTCATTCGCACAGTGCTAAAGGACATTATGGTTAGCGAGAAGTTCTTTCACCCGTCATATTTCCTGCAAAACAAGGTACTGTGGGACAATTACCATTTTCCCTTTTACCATGAAACGATTACCGTATTTTTCGGACTATAAGACGCACTGGAGTATAAGACGCACCATGATTTTGAAGAGGCAAATTAAAAAAAAAAAGGGTTTTGCACTCTGCAGTTTTCCCAAACCCTCTGCATGCTTCATTTTTTGCCAAAAGAAAAAAGAAAAAGGGATGGGCATGCAAAGCTTTGGAAGTCTTGTAGAGTACTCCTGGGGGCTGGGGGAGGGGGAAACGAGCAAAAATGCCCCATTTTTCACAAAAAATGAGCCATTTGTTTTTGCAAAAAAACAAAAAGGGCATGCAGAAAGTTTGGGAGGCTTATAGAGTGCTCTCGGGTCCGGGGGGGGGGCAAAAACAAACAAAACCAGCCAATTTTTGCTCATTTTTGGCCCCCCAGCCCCCCCAAGCACTTTGCAATTGTGAGATTTGAACCGCTGCACTGCAGAGAACAATCAGCTGAAGTGGCCTGCAGTACTGCACCCTAACCACTGCGCCACCTCGGCTCTTCGAACCAGTAGTAACCCACTCTACTATCTTTCAAACGCCACACTGTGCAAGAAAATACTTGGCAAGGAGTCTCTGAATGTCACGAACAAATCTTCGCACTAATTAAACAAACTAATTGTCTCCTGCAAACTCTACTCCCCTTTCGCTCCTCTTTAGTCCCTCTGGGAGGCGCCATTCGACATCCACTTGTGCCTTTATTCCCGAGTCATCCCTTGTTCCTTAATTGTTCCTTTCTCCTGGCAGCTCTAGTAATGCGCACATCGGGAACAAGCTCCAGCTGTTCTTCTACCCCACTGATATCCAACTCTGAAGGCAGCTGAAAACTGTCAGACGGCCCTGGTCCCTTCTTTGCCCCCAACACAGAGCCCTCATCAGAGCCTTCCCCAGACTCCAGAACTGGCCCAGGTTCCTCCCCAACCACCTCACTGTTTGAGTCTGCCACCAGCTCCACCAGCCACAACACAGCTCAAACTTACCCTCCTCTGAACTTGTGGGGGTTTAGGACCTGACTCATGAATCTCTTATTCCCATTCCGTTTGCTAAATCCAGATCCCGGATGTAAATTCAAGTGGCGTACAGCAAGACAAAAATCAATCAACAGGCCTCTCCAGATGTTATTAAGGCTACTAATCTACAACTCTCAGCAGCCCCCATGACGGGCCTGTTTATAGCTAACAACATCTGCTCTTCCTCCCCCGATGTTTGCACGGTGACAGGATTTGATGGCAGACTTAGCCGTTAATGAGTTGATGTTTGTAGAATGTGTTCTTTGACAGCGTCAAGATGGAAAATTTTTGTGACAAACAGGGAAAGGTAGTCTTAATAGCTCTCCAAGGAGCAAGCCTCGTTCTGTCCTTCCCAACAAGGGAGCCTATTTGAATGTGACATTCAACCTTTTATCAGGAAAGTTCAGGTCGCCTGTTTCGATGTAGTTTGCGGAGATGGCCCTCACCCGAGTAAGGGATGTAACGGTTGAATAATGCCAGGTGATAGTTGTAATAATAGTTGCTGTGGCTTGCCAGCGGAGCTGGTGGCATACTCAGACAGTGAGGGGGTTGGGCAGGAAGATGGGCCAGTCCTGGAGTCTGGGGAAGGCTCTGATGAGGGCTCTGTGTCGGAGGCAGAGAGGGGGCCAGGACCATATGCCAGTTATCAACTGCCTTCGGAGTCAGACATCAGTGAGGCAGATGAACAGCTGGAGCCTGTTCCCAATGTGTCCATGCACAGAGCTATCAGGAGACGGGAACATTTAAGGAACAAAGGCCAACTTGGGAGTAAAGGCATAGATGGATGGTGAATGGCCCCTCCCAAAGGGAATAAAGAGGACCGAAAGGGGAGTGGAGTTTGCAGGAGACAATTTGTTCATTTAATTAGTGTGAAGATTTGTTCGTGACTCTCAGAGACTCCTTGCCAAGTATTTCCTTGTACAGCAGTTGTGTTTGGAAGATATCGGCCTGGCAGCTCTCCAAGCCTGATAAGGTCTGTGGTTGTCAATTCACCCTTGAAAGATGGTTTGCCAGGACTTTGCTGGATGTGAATGAGAGGAATTCACCTTAGTTTCATAAAAAGGGGTTTTGCCAGGACAAGGAATCTGCTTCGTGATTTGGTGAAGCCTAAGTCAGAACAATAAAAATATTCTTCGTCTGCAGATTTTGCATACAGACAATAAAGGATGTTCAAAGTCCAGGGGAAGGATACTGCAAAATCCCCATTCCCTCCCCACTCCAGGGGAATAGGATACTGCAAAATCCCCATTCCCTCCCCACTCCAGGGGAAGGATACTGCAAAATCCTCATTCCCTCCCCACTCCAGGGGAAGGATACTGCAAAATCCCCATTCCCTCCCCACTCCAGGGGAAGGATACTGCAAAATCCCCATTCCCTCCCCACTGCAGGGGAAGGATACTGCAAAATCCCCATTCCCTCCTCACTCCAGGGGAAGGATACTGCAAAATCCCCATTCCCTCCCCACTCCAGGGGAAGGATACTGCAAAATCCCCATTCTCTCCCCACTCCAGGGGAAGGATACTACAAAATCTCTATTCTTTCCCCACTCCAGGGGAAGGATACTGCAAAATCCCCATTCCCTCTCCACTCCAGGGGAAGGATACT
The DNA here is from genome assembly GCF_009769535.1 of Thamnophis elegans. Classification (NCBI taxonomy): domain Eukaryota; kingdom Metazoa; phylum Chordata; class Lepidosauria; order Squamata; family Natricidae; genus Thamnophis; species Thamnophis elegans. Next base: position 27,900 of record NW_022473668.1, on the reverse strand, counting down.
GCAAAATCCCCATTCCCTCCCCACTCCAGGGGAAGGATACTGCAAAATCCCCATTCCCTCCCCAAACCAGGAGAAGGATACTGCAAAATCCCCATTCCCTCCCCGCTCCAGGGGAAGGATACTGCAAAATCCCCATTCCCTCTCCACTCCAGGGGAAGGATACTGCAAAATCCCCATTCCCTCCCCACTCCAGGGGAAGGATATTGCAAAATCCCCATTCCCATCCCACTCCATGGGAAGGATACTGCAAAATCTCCATTCCCTCCCCACTCCAAGGGAAGGATACTGCAAAGTACCCATTCCCTCCCCATTCCATGGGAAGGATACTGCAGAATCTCTATTCCCTCCCAATCAGCTGGGGCTCGGGAGGCAGAGAATAGAGGGGGGCAGGGCCAACCAGAGGTGGTATTTGCTGATTCTCTGAACTACTCCAAATTTCCACTACCGGTTCTCCACAACCTGTCAGAACGTGCTGAATTTCACCCCTGCTTTTCCTGCCAACAGTGTGACCACTATATTCTGAACTAGCTTTATCTTCAAGGGGCAGCTCCATGTAGAATGCATTGCAGTAGTCTAATTGTGTGATCCGGGCATGCATGATTGTCACCAGAAATTGACCGAATTCAGTGAGAATTACACCAGTGTACGAAATGGGATTCAGGCCTCTTAGTTGGTACACCCGCTAGTTATTTATCTCCTTTCCTTCAAGGACATTATCTGCTTTGGGGGATATTTTTTAAATATGTCAAACTAAATGGATCATTAGTTTGCTGGTGCCTCATTTACTGTATAATCTTATTTTGGTCCCAGTCTTCCGTGAACGTTAATGAATATTGATCCGTTGTTTTTAAGGGTGGAATAACAGATTTGGTTTAATGATGGGGTAATATCTTCATAATGGGTGGATGGTAAACAGAATACAATCATTATTTCACAGGGGGACGTGAAGTCTTGGGTTGCTTCTGCAGAGAATGGACAATTTGATTATTGTAGAAGTTTGTCCCAAAGATGCTTTTTTCAGGATTTTCTTTTTTTTTTCTTTTGAAGATGTTTTGCTTCTCATCCAAGGAGCTTCTTCAGCTCTGATTCTGGGGTGAAATCCAGCAGGTTCTTTTAAAAAATATATATATATACTTTTTTAATTTCCATTTTCATAACATATAATCACATGTATACTATTACATAGCCAATATCCTATTGTATTAAGTAGTAATTACACCAATTCCTCTCGTCATCAACGCCCAGAAAGATAAAAACCCATTATTAGCTCTTCTGCTCTCCATACACCTCTTTCTTCTACCTCTCTCCTTCCTCCTTTCTTCCCTCCATCATCCTTTTCTACTCTACTTCCCCTTCCTTTCTCCTCCTCCTCTCTCTTCATTCCACTCCTCCTTATCCTGCTCATCTTCCCCCCTTACCCTCTCTCCTATCCCTCTCTTCCTATCTTTCTTCTCTCCTCTGCTTCCCACTCTTCTTCTCATTCTCTTGGTGTATTTCCGCTTCCGAGCAAACTCCATTCTATGTTGATGGTATTTATGCTTCCATATCAATATACTTAACATATCTTAGTTTTAAAGAAAAAATAAGAGAAGACAGTATACATGTGCAATCATATTACTTTAAAATCTAACACCCCTCGTCAAGCCTAATATTCATTCCACCCTCCCCCCATCCCCCCCATCCCTCCCCCAGCCTTCCCTCCCCCGACTTGAAAAGAACCCATACGCGGTATAAATCTTTAACAAAAACAGTCTAAAATATATTGGAAAAAAGAATAGAAAATTGATAACATCTTTAAATTGAACTTAGCTCCTCCTTGCGAGGCTAACTTTAAACAATTTATATCATTCCTGATCTTAATCATAAGCTACCTGGAATTTCTTAGTCCCAGCAGGTTCTGACAGGTTCTGGAGAACTGGTAGCAGAAATTTTGAGTAGTATGGAGAACTGGCAAATGCCACCTCTGACTTGCCCAGTGATGGCATTCAAATAATTTAACAACCGGTTCTCTGCCCTGATGATTTCTTCCAACAACCAGTTCATCTAACATTTCAGAAAGTTACCAACTGGTTCTCCAAGCGAACTGGCTGAATTCCACCACTGGACTGGCCCCAGAGTGGGGTGGGAATGGAGATTTTGCAGTATCCTTCCCCTGCCATGCCCATTCAGCCAAACCACGCCCACCAAGCCAGGGTAGTAACAAAAAAATTCATTTCACCACTGCTCTGACTGGATGGTGGCGAATGGAAGGATTGATACTCCTTCCTGAGACAGTAAAAAGCACACGCTTAGTCCCCAAAACCCTCTTTTCCATTTCAACGGCTGTGAATTATGTTCTTGCACAGCCCGTAATGAGTCACAAATAGTTTGTAAAGAGTCCGACAGAAGTCTGCCAAAGTATTTCAGGGTAAGGCTGATAAGCACCCACCTTTCTCTCCCTTGAAATGCTGCCAAAGATTTAATTGCAAATTAGCCTTGCAAGGCCACAAGGAGCACAGAGTCAAAACGGAGCTTCAGAATTTAAACCAACCAGAACGAACCAAGTTGCTTCCTGCAAAAACTCACATGCCTTTGCTCCTCCTTTATGTCTTATGGGAGGGGCCAATCACCTCCAAGCCTTACTCCCAAGTTGCCCCTTTTGTCTTAAGTGTTCTTGCCTTATGGCAGCTCTGCGCATGTGTGCACTGGGAACAGGCTCCGTCTGTTCCTCTTCCTCGCTGATGTCTGACTCTGGAGGCTCCAGAGGCAGTGCATAGCTCTCAGGGAGCTCTGTTCTCTTCTCTGCCTCCGACACAGAGCCCTCCTCCGAGCCTTCCCCAGACTCCAGGACTGGCCCAGGTTCCTCCCCAACCTCCTCACTGTATGACTCTGTTGCCAGCTCCGCAGGCCACCAGCGGACCACAACAGTTGCCATAAATGCAATGGGGCAGCTTTTAGTCATTTTGCTCCTTCATATCAATGTTGCTTCTAATAATCTCAGACATGTGCACCTTACCAATGAGCGAGAATTAATGAGGGCCATTATCCACCTGGGGACAAAGATTAATGAGACAGCCCTTCCATGCCCAACAAATTTACCAGTGTCCTCTCCATTTTGAGGATCGGGGAGAAAATACATCCATCATTTTCACGGAAAACAGGTGACTGCTGGCATCCACTTTATGTCTTAAGCATCAACCATGATCCTGGCATACAGGTAGAACAAGAGCGATGGGTTTGGCCAAGGCAAGCGGGAGGAATTTATACAAAGGACGTTGGCCCCGGAAGTCCCAAAGGTGCTTTTTTTTCAAGAGGAAACTGGACTTTCTTTCTTTTTTGGCTTCTCATCCAAGAAGCCGAAGAAGACCTGAAGAAGCTTCTTGGATGAGAAGCAAAATGTCTTCAAAGAAAAACCAGAAAGTCCAGTTGCTGTTTATATCTATACTGAGAGCTTATGCACTGGAGACAAATTCCTTGGGTGCCCAATCACTTGGCCAATACAGAATTCTGTTCTGTTCTGTTCTGTCCTGTCCTGCCCTACTTTATTCTACCCTAACCTACCTACCTTACATTACCCTACCCTGCCTAACCCTACTTACCCTACCCTACTTTAATCTACCCTACCTTATTGTACCCTACTCTACCCTACCTTGCCTTACCCTACCCTTCCTTACCCTATCCCATCCTACCTTACTGTACCCTACCCTATCCTACCCTACCTTGCTTTACCCTACTCTACCCTACATTGCCTTACCCTACCCTACCTTACCCTATCTTAACCTACCTTACTGTACCCTACCCCAGTGTTTCTCAACCTTGGCAACTTGAAGATGTCCGGACTTCAACTCCCAGAATTCCCCAGCCAGCTAATGCTGGCTGGGGAATTCTGGGAGTTGAAGTCCGGACATCTTCAAGTTGCCAAGGTTGAGAAATACTGCCCTACCCTATCCTACCCTACCTTACTGTACCCTACTCTACCCTACCTTGCCTTATCCTACCCTTCCTTACCCTATCCTACCCTACCTTGCTTTACCCTACTCTACCCTACCTTGCCTTACCCTACCCTACCTTACCCTATCCTAACCTACCTTACTCTACCCTACCCTATTCTACCCTACCCTACTCTACCTATTCCTGTGTTGCTTTGCATGCATCTAGAGAGCTTCCACACCAGTGACAAACTCCTTGTGTGTCTAACAGCTCTGACTGGATGGTGGGGAGTGGAGGGATTTATAGTCCTCAAAGACAGCTGGTCATTTTTATTCTTTCAGTGAGTTGTTGAGGCCCCTTGGAGGTTTGCCTGTGTCCCCAGGGTCACCTGAGTAGTGCAAATGGGTGTGCAGCAGAGGTGGGTTACTACTGGTTCGGGCAAACCGGTCGTGGTATTTTGGCCTAGGTCACTCGAACCGGCAGCAACCCAGGCTGGCCGAAACCGCGTTGCGAAAACCGCGACGTCATCACCGCGCCCACAACAGCGCGCCAACAGAAGTGCGATTTAAGTTAAGGTAAGGGTTAGGTTCAGGGTTAGTTTTAGGGTTAGGTTTAGAGCGCGCTTCTGTCGGTGCGCTGTTGTTGGCGCGCTTCTGCACTCATTCGTCGGTGCGATTTAGAACTCGCGGTTTTGTTGCCGCGGTTTCGTCGGGCGTGCTTTTGTCAAGTGCGCATTTGTCTGGGAACCAGTTCATCTTACTTACTTGGAGTGAGATTTACTGTGGGGAAGAAACTCTAATCTGTGCAATAAAAAGTGTGTCATTATCTAATTGAGTGCTATGGAGAATGTGTTTTGTTTTCTGGGGACGATTATTAGCCTCCATAGGGGGCATGGAGCACACCGTTTAGGCTTGATTCATCCCAAGGAGACAAATGCGATTGCGCAACCCAACTCTTGTTGCCTTTCGGAGTCAACATGTAGCTTGTTCTGACCCAGCCTTAGCAGAACCAAGAAACAGACTCCTTGTCCTGAAAAACCCCTCTTTATTTCGCTAATGACATTCACACGCTGAAAAGTCCAGGCAATAGTCCTTCAAAGAGTTAACTGCAGTACAGACCTTATCAGTTCCTTGCAATAATTACAAGGCCGGGAACTTCCAGCTGCAAAGCTGTCAATTAAATTCTGGCAGGACAGTCTTTGTAGCACGAAACACAATGAGCAAAACCTTCAGAAATACGAACTGTTGTCTCCTATGACCACCACTACCCTTTCCTTCTATTTATTCCCCAGCCAAGGAGGGGTCATTCAGTGTCCACGTGTGCCTTTCTTCCTGAGTCGGCTCCTTGTCCCCCATTGTTCTCCTCTCCTAACAGCTCTGAGCATACACACATCTGGAACAGACCTAGCTGTTCTTCCTCCTCAGAGCCGAGGTGGCACAATGGTTAGAGTGCAGTATTGCAGGCTACTTCAGCTGACTGCTAGTTCGGCAGTTCGGCTGTTCTAATCTCACCGGCTCAGGGTTGACTCAGCCTTCCATCCTTCCGAGGTGGGTGAAATGAGGACCTGGATTGTTGTTGGGGGCGATATGCTGACTCTGTAAACCGCTTAGAAAGGGCTGAAAGCCCTATGAAGCAGCATATAAGTCTAACTGCTATTGCTATTATCTTCAAAGGGAGCTGGGGAATGTCAGATGGCCCTGGCTCTATCTCTGTGTCCAATGCAGAGCCCTCATCAGAGCCTTCCCCAGACTTCAGGACTGGCCCAAGTTCCTCCCCAACTTCCTCATTGTCCGAGTCTACCGCCAGCTCTGCTGGCAGCTGGCGGGCCGCAACATTGCTATTGTTTGACTGACAGAGATCGGAGCAGCAGGTTTTTTTTTCCACGAAGCCCCACAAAGAGAGTTTTCTAATTGCTCATCAGTAAGAAAGTGACATTATCTGCTGATTGCCTAAAAGCAAACCATCTCATCTGTCCCAGGGAGCATTTGCTAAGAAGATGCAATCGAGTGGCTTTTTAATGAGGTTGTCTTAAAGGAAGTTGGTTCCCTTCCAGCAAACAGAAGCAAAGATTCTCTTGCAATGGCGAAGCCAAATTGCTAACCTGTTTCCTACCAAGTGAGCCGTCAGAAAGCCACAGGCGTCCGTCCTCTGTCTGAGATGGCCCTGTAAGATGTAGGGGTCAGCAGATCCATCGGGGGGGGGGGGGGCAGGATAATTATGCAAAGAGGGTGTGGTTGTATTTCGCACAGATGACCAGCAATCACCTAGTTTCCATGAAATTGATAAATGTATTTTCTCCCGATCCCTAAAACGTCTCATCAGGGAGTAAAATCTTTGAGCCATGATGGTGCAGTGTTAGAATGCAGCATTGCAGGCTAACTTTGCTGACTGCCAACAGTTCAATCCTGACCAGCTCAAGGTTGATTCAGCCAACCTGCCTGCCTGCCTGCCTGCCTGCCTGCCTTCCTTCCTTCCTTCCTTCCTTCCTCCTTCCTTCTTTCCTTCCATCCTTCCTTCCTTCCTTCCTTCCTTCCTTCTTTCCTTCCTTCCTTCCTTCCTTCCTTCCTTCCTTCCTTCCTTCCTTCCCAGTGTTTAGAATGCAGCATTGCACATTACAGGTGAACTTTGCTGACTGCCAGTAGCTCAATTCTGACCGGCTCAAGGTTGACCTACCTACCTACCTACCTACCTACCTTCCTACCTACCTACCTTCCTTCCTTCCTTCCTTCCTTCCTCCCTTCCTTCCTTCCTTCCTTCCTTCCTTCCTCCTTCCTTCTTTCCTTCCATCCATCCTTCCTTCCTTCCTTCCTTCCTTCCTTCCTTCCTTCCTTCCTTCCCAGTGTTTAGAATGCAGCATTGCACATTACAGGTGAACTTTGCTGACTGCCAGTAGCTCAATTCTGACCGGCTCAAGGTTGACCGACCGACCTACCTACCTACCTACCTACCTACCTACCTACCTACCTTCCTACCTTCCTTCCTTCCTTCCTTCCTTCCTCCTTCCTTCTTTCCTTCCTTCCTTCCTTCCTTCTTTCCTTCCATCCTTCCTTCCTTCCTTCCTTCCTTCCTTCCCAGTGTTTAGAATGCAGCATTGCACATTACAGGTGAACTTTGCTGACTGCCAGTAGCTCAATTCTGACCGGCTCAAGGTTGACCTACCTACCTACCTACCTACCTACCTACCTACCTACCTACCTACCTACCTACCTACCTTCCTACCTTCCTTCCTTCCTTCCTTCCTTCCTTCCTTCCTTCCTCCTTCCTTCTTTCCTTCCTTCCTTCCTTCCTTCCTTCCTTCTTTCCTTCCATCCTTCCTTCCTTCCTTCCTTCCTTCCTTCCTTCCTTCCTTCCCAGTGTTTAGAATGCAGCATTGCACATTACAGGTGAACTTTGCTGACTGCCAGTAGCTCAATTCTGACCGGCTCAAGGTTGACCGACCTACCTACCTACCTACCTACCTACCTACCTACCTACCTTCCTTCCTTCCTTCCTTCCTTCCTTCCTTCCTTCCTTCCTTCCATCCTTCCTTCCTTCCTTCCTTCCTTCCTTCCTTCCTTCCTTCCTTCCTTCCTTCCTTCCTTCCTTCCTTCCTTCCTTCCCAGTTGTTGGAATGCAGTATTTCAGGCCAAATCTACTGACTGCCAGCAGCTCAATTCTGACCAACTCAAGGGGTAAAATAGTTTGGAGCTGTCCCTTTTCCCCAAAAGAGATCCATTAAGAAATCTTGAAGGTACCATCACAATTTCTCTCCACGCTTTCAAAGAGCACAAAAAGGATTTAGGCCAAGTCTTACTTGAAAAGTAAAATTGGCCCAATCAAATTTTTGAACTCATCCAACTCAAAAAGAATATGTCACCATTCAATAATGTTTTGTACTGACCGAGGCTTCCCAAGAGCATGAAGCGAACTCCTTGTCCCCCCCCAAAAACCCCTTTTATTAATTTACTGTGAATTCTGCTGATTCACATCCAGCAAAGTCTTTCAAGGGAGGATTTACAGTCACAGACCTTCTCTGGCTTGGAGAGCTGCCAGGCCGAGATCTGCAAAACTTGGCCAGGAGTCTCAGAGAGTCACGAACCAATGAAGCAAACTAATTGTCTCCTGCAAACTCCACTCCCCTTTCGCCCCTCTTTTATTTCCTCTGGGAGGGGCCATTCACCGTCCACCTGTGGCCTTCCTCCCAAGTCAACCCCTGTTCCTTAGCTGTTCTCTTCATCTGGCAGCTCTGCGCATTTGCACACTGGGAACAGGCTCCAGCTGTTCTTCTGCCTCACTGATATCCAACTCCGAAGGCAGCTGGTAACTGGCATACTGCCCTGGCCCCCTCTCTGCCTCCAACACAGAGCCCTCATCAGAGCCTTCCCCAGACTTCGGACTGCCCCATGTTCCTCCCAACCTCCTCACTGTTGGAATCTGCTGCCAGCTCTTCTGGCCACAATATGAACAAGACTCTGCATTGGCGACTGGAAGGGCATCTGGCCATTCTGCTTCCAGCTGTGCTGGTTGCTGGTGGGCCACAACACATTTACCCATCTCAGTCAAGAAAAACATGTCCAATTTATTGTGATTCTCTACTGATTTGTTTTGCTGTTGTTGTACTCTTCTGTGGGGAGCAGCCAATGGTTTCTTCTGAGTGATTTAATTATTTGGGCCCCAGTGTAAACTTCCTCGCCTTCCAAATCCTTCAATAAACAAATAGTTGTTCTGCCAAATCAAGACAAACTTAATCTTGTGTGATGGATAGAAGTGCAGGCTAGGGCTCCCACAGTAACTGCTCGGGGAAATGTTTTATAGCCTTAATTACATTACCAGTGGAAAAATCAGTGGTTGTGTATTTAAATCCATTTGTTCGTGTGTTGTTATTTTCCCCGGTCTCCAAGGAATAATGCAGCAAATAACTACGTTTGAAACCTAAAGCCCTCTAGCTGATGTTCTGCAGGGTTTTGCACTTTCTAAAACTGACTTTCAACCCCAAATGTTGTAGGAAAAAGCTGTTATCCGATAAGGGTATAATATCATTAAACGTAAGACTAGAAAATATGTTCTTCCTTTCGACTTATTTAAGGGAGCTGCAACGCTGGTTAACGGGGACTTAAATGAGCTGCAAATGACTTTGCAGGACTTCTGGTGGTGTAATTCAGCAAATGCCCTCATTAGTGAAACTGAGCAGAAAAGCAATTAATTGGGATGGAAATTAAAAGATAGAAATAAAATTCTGCCACTGTACTAAGATGCCACAGCTGTGCATTGAGGGCACGATCCAACCCAAAGATTGAGAGCTCCATTAAACACTCTGTACCCTTTGCCCGAAAGAAAGTTTAGAGTTGGGATTGGTGCATGGAATTTGGGGTGCTTTCCATCACGTACTGTACATTCAGCCCCATGGTGGGAAATATTTCTCGCGCTTCAGTTGGTATCAGGCCACTTAATTCCTATTTTGTATTCATATACATATGGTAGTAGAGGGTCCATAGGTGTGTAAGTCTTATCCACGATGCACTATCTATCCATATCTCTCTCTCTATCTATCTATCTATCTATCTATCTATCTATCTATCTATCTATCTATCTATCTATCTATGATCTATCTATCAATCATCTATCAATCATCTTTCTATCTATCTATCCATCTATCATAGATAGATATATGGATAGATAGATAGAAAGATGATAGATAGATAAATAGATAGCATAGATAGATAGATGATAGATGATAGATAGATAGATAGATAGATGATATAGATGATAGATAGATCATAGATAGATATATGATAGATAGATATAGATCAGATAGATAGATGATAGATCATAGATAGATAGATGATAGATAGATCATAGATAGATAGATAAATAGATAGATAGATAGATAGATGGATAGATAGATAGATAGATGGATAGATAGATAGATAGATGAGATAGAGATAGGTAGATAGATAGCTCTATCTATCTATCTATCTATCTATCTATCTATCTATCTATCTATCTATCTACAGTATCTCTACTGTCATCTCTCTTTCTCTCTCATCTATCTCTATCATCATCCATCCATCCATCCATCCATCCATCCATCCATCCATCCATCCATCTATCTATCTATCTATCTATCTATCTATCTATCTATCTATCTATCTATCTATCTATCATCTCTCTACTGTCATCTCTCTCTCTCTCTCATTTCTCTCTCATCTCTCTCTCATTTCTCGATGATAGATCTATCTATCTCTATCATCATCCCTCCATCCATCCCTCCATCCATCCCTCCATCCATCCATCTTTCTATCTATCTCTACTGTCATCTCTCTCTCTCTCTCTCTCTCTCTCTCTCTCTCATCTATTGATGATAGATCTATCTATCTCTATCATCATCTATCTATATTGTAGATTCTGTTGCAGCATTGATACCTATTGACACAAGATGGTACCTTTGATTTTTGTGATTCCTTGTCCCTCTAGTCCTTTGTCTTTCCCCCATGTCTTGCTAAAGAACTTGGGACTGTTAGTTCTAGGGCCAATATCAATGACCTTCAAAATTCTCCTCCAAATTTATGGACGGGCATTTTTTCTTAACTGTCCTGAAGTCACAGTTTGGTGTATATCACATGGCCTCAGGATGACTGACAGCTACCCGTCACAATCTGCTGAAGAAAAAAGAAGAGAGAGGAGAAAATGTAAATCTAAGTGGAAATTTCCATGTTAAATAGGCTAGTTTCACAAAGGAGCACCGTGTTCAGAATGCAATTGAAAAATTTAATTTCAAAACCTTGGACGGGACTGGCATGGGAGAGAAACGAACTCAACCGATTTCCTGAAAGGAAAAAGAAGTAGAAAGCTTTACGGTAAGATAATCAGCGTGAAATTTATGGTTGCCCATAGCATGGGAAAGAATCCCCAGTTGTTTAAAGGTCTTAACTTGCTCTATTGAATGATTACTTAGCCACCAGGCACAGATGCCTCGTGGTGCTTAGCACAAACTATGACCTTGGGTTTGGAGCAATTAATTTCTAACCATTCTTCTCAGCAGTGGCCCAGAAAGTCTATCATTTCTCAGCCAACCTGCCTGCCTGGAATTGGGGTCATTGAGCAAAGTGGTCATGCTGGAATCTTGCTTAATGATGAGTTCAACATCTTTCAATATTCAATTTAATAAAATTTGTATGCCGCCCACTCCCTTGGGACTCTGGGCGGCTTACAGGCAAGATAAAAAACATTTAAAAATTTAAGATAAAAGATACAATTATTAAAATTCCACACCATCCATTCTGTCTAAGTGGGGCTGGAAATTGATCAACAGCCCCAGGCCTGCCGGAACAGCCAGGTCTTGGTGGCTTTATGGAAGGCCGGGAGAGTGGGAAGGGTCCAGATCTCTACGGGTAGATCATTCCACAGGGCCGGCGCAGCTACAGAGAAGGCCCTCCCCCGGGGAGCTGCCAGCCGGCATTGTCCGGTCGATGGCACCTGGAGGAGGCCCAACCTGTGAGATCTTGTTGGGAGGTAAGTGGCAGGAGGCGGTCTCTCAGGTAGCCAGGTCATAAACCATGTAGGGCTTTAAAAGTAACGACTAGCACCTTGACGCGTGTCCAGAGACCAATGGGGAGCCAGTGCAGCTCGTGGAGGATGGGTGTAACATGGGTGTATCTAGGTACACCCAATATCGCTCGCGCAGCTGCATTCTGGACCAACTGCAGTCCTTGAACACTCTTCAGGGGCAGCCCCATGTAGAGCGCTCCCAATTGATTCTGCTCCCAATTGTGGTCAGAGGTGGTATTCAGCCGGTTCGGAGTGGTTCACCCGAAGTGGTTGTCCCGAACTACAGGTGGGCCTGCCCACCCGTCCCGGCTCCAAAATGTCCTACGTAGCCTCATTTTCGACCGGTTTTATGCTCGGTGATGCCATCTTGATTTTCTGTTCTGCACATGAGTAGAACAATCTTCATTGGAAAAATGTAATTTTTTTCCTTTTCTAATGTTGTGTCCATGCGCAGGACTTTTAAGGTGCAAATGCGCACGCATGTGGGGTCCTTGTCTGGTGTGCGCGCGAGGAAAGCTAGTATGTGCACACACAAAAAATGTGTGCATTGAACTGGTAGCAATGCCATCAGGAATCCATCGCTGGTGCACACCACATGCGTGAGCAAAGCACATCCATTGAAGGCTGCATGCATGCACTGAAGATGAATGTGAGACGCAAGCGTGCACACACCAGAGGTGGGTTCCTACCAGTTCACACCACTTTGGTAGAACCGGTTCGTCAAATCTACCGAACCGGTTAGAAGAGGTTCCACCTGTGGACCCGGAAAGCAGGCTACACTTAGAGAAGAGGTTCCAAAATTTTTTGAAACCCACCACTGCCACACACACACACACACAAACACACACAGACACTCACACATTCAGGGGTGGGTTCCTGCCAGTTTTGAAGTGGTTCCACAAATCTACAGTGCCATTTAGAACCGGTTCCAGCTCCATCCCCCCACCTGTCCACACATCATCAAGATGAAGAGCGGGAGGAGGAATTCTGGGAGTTGAAGTCCACAAGTCTTAAAGCTGTCAAGTTTGAACACCCCTGGGGGTTTTTCCTAAAGGATTAGGGGTGCCAGGGTCTTGTAACTTGACAGCTTTAAGACTTGCGTGCTTCAATGCCAGAGTTCCTGAGCCAACATGAGTGGAGGAGGAATTCTGGGGATTGAAGTCCACAAGTCTTAAAGCTGTTAAGTTTGAACACCCCTGGGGGTTTTTTTTCTAAAGGGTTAGGAGTGCAAGGGTCTTGTAACTTGACAGCTTTAAGACTTGTGTCCTTCAAATGCCAGAGTTTCTGAGCCAACATTTTGGTTGCTAAGCAAGAGCGTTGTTAAGTGAGTTTCACCACATTTTATAAGTTGGCCACTCAGTCACATGGCTGGCAAGCCATTCCCACCTGGTCACATGGCTGGCAAGCCACTCCCACAAAGCAGGCCACACCTACAGAAGAGGTTCTAAAAAATTTTGAAACCCACCACTGATCATGTTCATGTCTTAGCTGTGTGTTTCCTGTTCATTGGGGTTTCTGTCTCACTTTTGATTGACACCGTGCCTTGACTTTGAATCGTGCCTGGTGAACTCTGGATATGAACCCACTTAGGTTGTGGAATTCATTTTGCCTGGTGGATTTATCAAGTGGAATGGAATGGAATAGAATAGATTTTTTTTCCCGACAGTGAGAACAATCCACCCATGGAACAGACGTTGCCTTCGGAAGTTGCGGGAGCTTCATCACAGGAGGCTTTCAAGACTGGGCTGCCATTGAGATATAAATGAGACTGGAAAAAATGGATCGATTATATACAAAATAAATATGGGACTAAGAAATTCCAGATAGCTTATGATTAAGATCAGGAATGATATAAATTGTTTAAAGTTAGCCTAGCAAGGAGGAGCTAAGTTCAATTTAAAGATGTTATCAATTTTCTATTCTTTTTTCCAATATATTTTAGACTGTTTTTGTTAAAGATTTATACCGTGTACGGGTTCTGGGAAGTCGGGGGAGGGAAAGCTGGGGGGGGGGTTGGGGGAAGGGAGGGATGAATATTAGGCTTGACGAGGGGTGTTAGATTTTAATGTAATATGATTGCACATGTATACTGTCTTCTCTTATTTTTTCTTTAAAACTAAGATATGTTAAGTATATTGATATGGAAGCATAAATACCATCAACATAGAATGGAGTTTGCTCAGAGGCTGAAATACACCAAGAGAATGAGAGGAAGAGTGGGAAACAGAAGAGAGAAGAAAGATGGGAAGAGAGGGATAGGAGAGAGGGTAAGGGGGGAAGATGAGGAGGATAAGGAGGAGTGGAATGAAGAGAGAGGAGAAGGAGAAAGGAAGGGGAAGTAGAGTAGTATGGAAGCGGAAATACACCAATGAGAGGAAGAGTGGGAAACAGAAGGGAGAAAAAAGATGGGAAGAGAGGGATAGGAGAGAGGGTAAGGGGGGAAGATGAAGAGGATAAGGAGGAGTGGAATGAAGAGAGAGGAGAAAGGAAGGGGAAGAAGAGTAGAAAAGGATGATGGAGGGAAGAAAGGAGGTAGGAGAGAGGTAGAAGAAAGTGGTGTATGGAGAGCAGAAGAGCTAATAAGGGTTTTTTATCTTTCTGGGGGTTGAGGGCAAGAGGAATTGATGTAATTACTACTTAATACAATAGGATATTGGCTATGTAATAGTATACATGTGATTATATGTTATGAAAATGGAAAATAAATAAGTATATTTTGACAAGACTGGGCTGCCATTGGTCAGAAATGATGTAGGGCCTCCTGCTTGGGTAGATGGGGGGGTTGGACTAGATGACCCATAAGGTCCCTTCCAACTCTGTTATTCTGCTGTTATTCTGTTATTCAGAATTTGTGGGAGCTTCATCACTGGAGGCTTTCAAGAAGAGACTGGATTGCCATCTGGACTACAACGGAGAGTTACTCCTGCAGAAAAAGCAATGGCTACCATCCTGCCTTCCATGGAGGACCTCTGTTCTGTATGAGACAGGAAGAAGGTCGAGAAAATATCTACAGACCCCTCACATCCTGGACACAAATTGTTTCAACTTCTTCCCTCAAGACGACACTACAGGGCACTGCACATCAGAACAATTAGACACAAAGATAGTTGTTCTTACCCCCCTCCCCACCCCATGCCATCAATTTGCTCAACAATTAATTCCCACCACACTTCTTATGCGCTGTGATGTCAAACCTCCTAATTATGATTGTCCTTTTTGGTCTTTTCCTATTTCCTATTCCTGTAGCATCTTACAATTAGGACTGCTGTTTGCATCTTATGATTTATGTTGATTGCTTCGTTTCGTATCTCATGACTATCCCTGAGCATTGCATCTTATGATTTATGACCATCGTATTATGATTATATTCGTGACTTATTCCTTTGCATGCACACTGAGAGCTTATGTACCGGAAACGAATTCCTTGTGTGTATCCAATCACACTTGGCCAATAAAAAATTTCTATCTATCTATATATATAGTCCATCATCTATCAAAGTCCATTGGTATGAACTGGAAAGAGAGGTAATTTAAAATTTCTCTGGCAGATGTCTCCTTTCTGTAAATTATCCAATAAAAGATAATTAGAACAGATTGCCTTCAATGAGGCTGAAATACACACACACACACACACACAAACACACACCCACACACACCGTGGCTTTATTCTTTCTCTCTAGTGTGCAGGTCTAGGAAAATAGAAAGCTAGTTTAGCTTTGCCTGTTGAAAGCCCAGAAATATAGAAGATGATAAATTTTGTGCCAATTTTGAAACAAGGAAACAAGGCAGACGGAGACTTCGGAGGAGAAGCAGAACTGCAGAAAAGAAGACAATGGCTACCAACCTGCCTTCCATTGAGGACCTGGACATTGCACAGGTCAAAAAGAGGGCTGTGAAAATATCTACTGACCCCTCGCATCCTGGACATCAATTATTTCAACTTCTATCCTCAAAATCACACTATAGAGCACTTCACACCAAGACAACTAAACACAAGGACAGTTTTTCCTCCTGAATGCCATCACTCTGCTAAACAACTAATTCCCACAACACTGCCAAACTATTTTCTAAGACTCTATTGCTATTATTCAGAGGTTGGGTTCCTACCAGTTCGCACCTATTCGGTAGAACCGGTTTGTCAAATCTACCGAACTGTTTAGAAGAGGTTCCACCGGTGGACCCGGAAAGCAGGCCACACCTACAGAAGAGGTTCCAAAATTGTTTGAAACCCACCACTGGTCCTTGGATATGATTATTCTACACTATCATGCTCCTATTTATAAAACTCAGGGCCTCTGTGAAAGGTAAGGATGACTACTGCGTTTGTGGTGCAATCAGAACATTGCGTGGGTTGATGTTTTAAAAGCATTCGGTTGAATAAAAACAGAGCTATCTAAAGAAGCATTTCCAGTATTCATGGATCTATCAACAATTTAGCCCTTTCCCATCAATATAATAAAACAAAATTAATTTAGTCTGATGTAATGTGATTCTGTGATTCTTTTCTGTTTTTTAAAAAGAAACCAAGATATAAAGTTTTCTCCCTGGTGGGAAACGCACATATCATCTTCTTCCAGTAGATAACAAATACCCAGGAGCAGAAATATAACTTCACCTAAGTTTAACATTTACGATTTTTTCCCCAGAATAAGACAACAAATTTAGACATCTTTATTTAGACAAGGACCAGCTACATTTTCAAGCGATAAATCCAGGGAAGATTTGACTAAAGGCAGCCCTCAACTTATGAGCACAGCTGAGCCCAGAATTTTTGTTGCTAAGTGAGACATTGGTGAAGGGAGTTTTGCCCCATGTCTTGCCACAGTTGTTAAGTGAATCATTGGAGCTGTTGTTAAGCGAATTGGGCTTCACTCGTGGATTTTGCTCGTCAAAAGGCGATTACGTGACTCCGGGGCACTGCAATCTGTTGTGGCCCGCCAGCTGCCAACGGAGCTGGTGGTAGACTCGGACAATGAGGAGGTTGAGGAGGAACCTGGGCCAGACCTGAAGTCTGAGGAAGGTTCTGATGGATGCTCTGTGCCAGATGCGGAGATAGAGCCATGGCAGTCCGGCATTTCCCAGCCACCGGAGAGGCAGCTGTCTTTGGAGGCTGCTATGAGTGAGGAGGGAGAACAGCTGGAGCCTGTTCCAGATGCGCGTATGCGCAGAGCAGTTAGGAGAGGAGAACAACGGAGGACAAGAAGTCGACTCGGGAAGCAAAGCACACATGGACGCTGAATGGCCCCCTCTCTTGCTGGGGAATAAATAGAAGGAAAGGGAAGTGGTGGTCGTAGGAGACAACAGTTCGTATTTCTGAAGATTTTGCTCCTTGTGTTTCGTGCATCAAAGACTGCTTGCCAAACTTAATTTGCAGCCTTTCAGCTGGGAGCTCACGGCCTTGCAATTATCACAAGGAACTGATAAGGTCTGTACTGCAGTTAACTCTTTGAAGGACTACTGCCTGGACTTTTCAGTGTGTGAATGCTGGTAATTCACAGGAGCTGAATAAAGAGGGTTTTTCAGCACAAGGAGTCTGTCTCTTGGTTCTTCTAAGGCTCGGTCAGAACACAACCCATCATCAATACGAGCCAGTTGCCAAAGGACTGAATTTTGCTCTCATAACCCTGGGGATGTGGTAGGGGTTGTAAGGGTGGAGAATGGCCATGCCACTTTTTTCAGGGATGTTGTAACTTTTGAATGGTCACTGAATCAACAGTTGTAAGTGGAGGTTTACCTGTATCGTTTCATCCTGAGTTTTCTGCGAAGAAAGGAAAGCACACGGAAAACAGAGCCGAGTTGGTAAAGAGAAATACGATTTGACAAGCAGTAACTGTTCCAACCCGGCCCTTCCAAGAAGCAAGAAATGGAGTCCCCGCAGAGGAAAACCCCCTCTTTACTTACACCTTGGGAATTAACTGCATTCACCAACAGAAGGCCCAGGCGAGGGTCCTGCAAAAAATTCACTGAAACAATAATCCTTATCACAGCTCGTTATGATAAATGCAGACTCCTTGTGCTGAAAAACCCTCTTTATTCAGCTCCTGTGAATTACCGGCATTCACACACTGAAAAGTCCAGGCAGTAGTCTTTCAAAGAGTTAACTTCAGTACAGACCTTATCAGTTCCTTGTGATAATTGCAAGGATGTGAGCTCCCAGCTGAAAGGCTGCAAATTAAGTTTGGCAAGCAGTCTTTGATGCACGAAACACAAGGAGCAAAATCTTCAGAAATACGAACTGTTGTCTCCTACGACCACCATTCCCCTTTTCCTTCTATTTATTCCCCAGCCATGGGGGGGGGGGGCATTCAGGGTTCACGTTTGCTTTGCTTCCTGAGCTGACTCCTTGTCCTCCGTTGTTCTCCTCTCCTAACTGCTCACTGTATACGTGCACCAGGAACAGGCCCCAGCTATTCTTCCTCCTCACTCCAAAGGCAACCGCCTCTCTGGATTGCCCTGACTTTGTTTCTGTGTCTGACACAAATCATCCATCAGAGCCTTCCCCGGGTCACAGAACTGGCCCAAGTTCTTCCCCAACCTCCTCATCGTCTGAGTCTGCCGCCAGCTCTGCTGGCAGCTGGCGGGCCACAGCAGTAACTAATCAGCTTTGCTCACAGCCAGCAACGTAGAAGCAACGTCTTGTCATTCAAGGTCGCAGGAGAGAAGCTAGGATGGGAAACACAACGGAAGTCGGAGGAAGGTTAGAGGTGAAAGACTGAGCGAGGATTCTTGTGGCCCAGGATGGTCATTTGAATTCCCTTTGGAAACCACCTAGAAAAGAAATAAAATGAGGAGACAGAGAAAGAGGGAAGATAATTACTAGTTCTTAGCCACGAAAAGCTTGCAAAGTCCAGCAATAATTACCATCTAACCCGCACCGCTTTGAAAAGAGAGAAATCATTCTCAGTTTGCACGTTATCCTCACGTCTATTATCATATAATTAAGCTGTCACTAGCTGTATTTGCCATGTAATTAAGTGGCAAGGGCTAGCATCAGAAGCACCAATATAAAACATGAGAAATGCAGCACCTTTGTTCATCCTTCTATTAAGCCACCATTAAAACTAAACAAAAAGTGAAGAAGCTAAGATAGAGGTGTAGATTTTTCCAAATGAAGAATAGCTTTAGGGCAGTGTTTCTCAACCTTGGCTACTTGAAGATGTCTGGACTTCAACTCCCAGAATTCCCCAGCCAGCATTCGCTGGCTGGGGAATTCTGGGAGTTGAAGTCCAGACATCGTCAAGTAGCCAAGGTTGAGAAACACTGCTTTAGGATCTGGGCATGTCTAGTTTAATGAAAAGAAGGACCAGGGGAGACATGATAGCAGTCTTCCGATATCTCAGGGGTTGCCCCAAAGAAGAGGGAGTCAAACTATTCTCCAAAGCACCTGAGGGCAGGACAAGAAGCAATGGGTGGAAACTAATCAAGGAGAGAAGCAACGTAGAACTGAGGAGGAATTTCCTGACAGTGAGAACAATGAATCAGTGGAACAACTTGGCCTCTAGAAGTTGGAGACAGGACAAGAAGCGATGGGTGGAAAGTAATCAAGGAGAGAAGCGACTTAGAACTAAGGAGAAATTTCCTGACCGTGAGAACAATTAACGCATCTTCATTCTCATTCCCATCAGATAAAAGTTGGTGGGGGGGGGGGGGAATACAGCACCATTTTTAATGTTTTTAATCTTCTTTTAACTCTCTCCACGAGGAGCCTTTTGAGTCTTTAATCAAGGAAAGATGGAAACCTTAACGGTGCAGCTAGCAGAATATTGAAAAGGTCAACATAGTACAATGCACTATTTTAATTTATGATGCCTCGCCTACACGATAAAGATTAGCCCGCCTCGGCAAAAAATGTAAAGAAAAAAAATAGGTTAATTCTGTCTCTCGAAGGGAAGCCATCTTTAAGACAGCTCCAGTATAATTTGGAGCGCTCTGAAATTATCCAAAGATGGGTGAGTGGGAATGGATAAAGTCACTTCGAATCAACCGAGTCCTGTGGAAGCTCACCCACTTTTCCTGGACGTTCTTTGCTTTTTCTTTTAAACCATTTTTATTACGTGATAAAATATTGTAAATAGACTGTGATGGCGAACATATGGCACGCTGCAGCACCAGAAAACAACCTGGAAAATGGCTAAAAACAACCCCAAAACAGGCCGTTTTTTGAGCCATTTTCAAGCCATTTTTTAGCACAAAAACGGGCACAAAAACGGCAAAAAAACAGGCATGTGGACACCAGCGAGCTGGTCTTTAGGTTTCCAGACCTCCAGCACCCACAAAGACCAGCTGGCTGACATGCACATTATTCCATTCCGTTCTATTCCATTCCGTTCCGTTCTGTTCTATTCCATTCTGTTGTATTCTACTTTAATTGTTTATTCTATTCTATTCTGTTGTATTCTACTTTAATTGTTTATTCTATTCTATTTTGTTGTATTCTACTTTAATTGTTTATTCTATTCTATTTTGTTCCGTTCTGTTCCGTTCTGTTCTGTTCTATTCTGTTCTATTCTACTTTAATTGTTTATTCTATTTTGTTCTGTTCTGTTCTTTTCTGTTCCGTTCTATTCTATTCTGTTCTATTCTATTCTGTTCTATTCTACTTTAATTGTTTATTCTATTCTATTTTGTTCTGTTCTGTTCTATTCTACTTTAATTGTTTATTCTATTCTATTCTATTTTGTTCTGTTCTGTTCTGTTCTATTCTATTCTGTTCTATTCTACTTTAATTGTTTATTCTATTCTATTCTATTTTGTTCTGTTCTGTTCTGTTCCGTTCTATTCTATTCTGTTCTATTCTATTCTGTTCTATTCTACTTTAATTGTTTATTCTATTCTATTCTGTTCTATTCTATTTTAATTGTTTATTCTATTCTGTTCTGTTCTGTTCTATTCTATTTTAATTGTTTATTCTATTCTATTCTATTCTAATTGTTCATTCTATTCTATTCTGTTCTGTTCTGTTCTATTTTAATTGTTCATTCTATTCTATTCTGTTCTGTTCTGTTCTATTCTAGTCTAGTCTAGTCTATTCCATTAACCTCAATGCCCTATCTAGTTTGGGTGATTAAACATCTGCAAGAAAACCACCAAGGTCAGAGTGCACCTTCATTTCAACCACGCACTACACATCTTCTCCTCTATCAATAGGTCTGCTTATTTGGCTTAACTAAAGATTTGAGGTATCTCCTGGACACTTTATATGTGTTCCGTAAGGAAGGTTTGACCCACAGCCTCCGATGTGGAAATCAGCCAAGGAAACCAAGGGCAGGTCGACAGTGCTGACTTACAAACCTCTCTATGAATGGCGGAATCAATGAAAGGTGCTTGACTTCCTGCATTCATTGTGGTTCTGCAAAACTCTGGAATTGATCTATGATCGACACACTTCATTAAGAACCCCCCCCCTGTGGCTGGGGGGGGGAGGCTTTCATTGATGAATTATTGGGAATTGGCACATCTAGAATTCTAGGATGTGAAATGTGAAATATCTGTGCCAACTCAGGAAGCTCGAAGTGCCCAAGGAGCTGCTGATTCTGTTCTACAGAGGGATGATTGAGTCTCTCATCTCCATCTCCATCACTGTCTGGTTTGGCTCTGCAACCCAACAAGACAGACGGAGACTTCAGAGGACAATCAGAACTGCAGAAAAAGAAGAAGCAATGGGTGGAAACTAATTAAGGAGAGAAGCAACTAAGAAGAAATTTCCTGACAGTTAGAACAATTAATCAGTGGAACCACTTGCCTCCAGAAGTTGTGAAAGCCCCAACACTGGAAGTCTTTAAGAAGATGTTGGATAGCCATCTGTCTGAAATGGTACAGGGTTTCCTGCCTAGGGAGGGGGTTGGACTAGAAGACCTCCAAGGTCCCTTCCAACTCTGCGATTGTATTGTATTGTACTGTATATGGCAATATTAATGCACTATCAGGGGTTTTCAATTGTATAGGTAAAGCAATACAGTTCCTGCAGCGCTAACCTCTATCCAACCAGACATATTAATTTAAAAACTCAAATTGCAATGGCTCAAAACCCATCAACACTATATTTTTTTTTAAACTCAGAAAAACTACGTTTGATTATAGGCCATAGCAACAAAACGTTCTGGCCAGATTCCCATTGGCATAATTGATTGCAAACTTTTGCCAAACTTTCCTGGTTTCTGTGTAAATCTAATTAACTGGAATTTAATTTTAAACTCATTCAGGGGGAGTGGGGATTGATGATTTTGTCGTAAATTGTAATTTCTCTTCATCCTTTAGGAATTTGATATGCATAATCCATTTGCAACAATAAGAAAGCATGTTTGAAATAATAAATGAGAGGAATATTCATGTCTAGTGAATATTCAATAAATTCTGGTTTTCACCTAAGAGGACTATTAAACTATGATAGAAAAATGTGCATGAAGATTAATCGTATTTTGCTGAACTGTAAAATCAAAATAGATAAATAGATAGACAGATCACAGTAGAGATAGATAGATAGATGATATATATACTATATATGAATTATAGATGAGATAGATGAGATAGATGGATAGATGGATAGATGGATAGATGGATAGATGGATAGATGGATAGATGGATAGATGGATAGATGGATAGATGGATAGATGGATAGATGGATAGATGGATAGATGGATAGATGGATAGATGGATAGATGGATAGATGAGAGAGAGAGAGAGAGAGAGAGAGAGAGAGAGAGAGAGAGAGAGAGAGAAGAGGGAGGGAGGCAGGGAAAAGGCCCATTTAACCAAGTTAGAATTAAATGTACATTCATTAAATGTACATTCGTATCTTGTGAATCCTTCCATGTGGTGAGCTTGGAGGCTCTTCGTGAATATTCATCTCAGGAGTAGATTTTAACATTAAATTGACTGAGCTGAACACGCAGGGGGGATTTTAATCAAGACGATTTAACCGCACAGCCATTTAATGTTTAGAAAGATTGTCCCCTTGGGAAGGCTGCTATCGTGTTCAGTCAGAGGACTGCTGAGTTGAAAAAGAAGAACAGAGCTGGAAGGGACCTTGGAGGTCTTCTAGTCCAACCCCCTGCTCAGGCAGGAAACCTTATACCATTTCAGACAAATGGCTATCCAACATCTTCTTAAAGACTTCCAGTGTTGGAGCATTCACGACTTCTGGAGGCAAGTTGTTCCACTGATGAATTGTTCTCACTGTCAGGAAATTTCTCCTTGGTTCTAAGTTGCTTCTCTCCTTGATTAGTTTCCACCCATTGCTTCTTGTTCTACCCTCAGGTGCTTTGGAGAATAACTTGACTCCCTCTTCTTTGTGGCAACCCCTGAGATACTGGAACACTGCTATTGTGTCACCCCTGGTCCTTCTTTTCATTAAACTAGACATGCCCAGTTCCTGCAACCGTTCTTCATACGTTTTTGCCTCCAGTCCGCCCCCTCCCCCACTGTCTCTCTTTCTCTCTCTCTGCCAGCTCCATTTCCTCTTCCCCCTCGGAGCTTTCAGGTTAGCAATAGCAACAGCAGTTAGACTTATATACCGCTTCATAGGGCTTTCAGCCCTCTCTAAGCGGTTTACAGAGTCAGCATATCGCCCCCAACAACAATCTGGGTCCTCATTTCACCCACCTTGGAAGGATGGAAGGCTGAGTCAACCTTGAGCCGGTGAGATTTGAACCGCTGAACTGCAGATAACAGTCAGCTGAAGTGGCCTGCAGTACTGCACCCTAACCACTGCACTTGCCTTGATGCTGACTCTGACAACCCCCTCCCCCTCCTCCTCCTCCTCCTCCTCCTCTGATTCGGCTGCCGACTGACAGACAACAACAGACAGCATAATGTCCTTGCACTGCAGAAAGTGGCACAGGCCTAACCTGAGCATTCCCAGTTGGTGAGATTCTTGTAATATAGATGCCTAACAATGAAGCGTCTGAAGATGATTATTTACATCTGGCTCTGGTTGCTTACGCCTGGCAGGCGGCCGTCAACCAAGGATGGTAAAATTCTTTTCTTTTTTATACCCCGTCATCTTTCTATATTTGGGTTTTTCGGGCAGCTCCCATCCTTGTGGAGGTGTGGATAGTTTTCCTACCTTAAAAAAAAGCGATGGGTGGCTTTTGAAAGGCCAGGAAATGATTGCTTTTCACACACTCCAGGCTTCCTTAATTAGGGAATCATCGGTGATTAACGTGCCCGCTGGAGGACCTCTGCCTCCCAAACAAATTTAGGTTGATGGGCGTGTAGGATGGAATAATTGGAACTTCGGTAATCATAGTGGACAGCTGTGACTGATGCATGGCGTGGAAATTAATCATCCCTGACACCCAGATGGC
This sequence comes from Thamnophis elegans, assembly GCF_009769535.1. Classification (NCBI taxonomy): domain Eukaryota; kingdom Metazoa; phylum Chordata; class Lepidosauria; order Squamata; family Natricidae; genus Thamnophis; species Thamnophis elegans. The sequence continues at coordinate 4,159 of NW_022473668.1, read as the reverse complement.
TGAGTGCAGTTCTTAACCTTTGCTGCTATTCCACAGGTACGGTGGGACATGGATCTTTATTTATAGCTTTTTTTTCTTTTTAATTTTTTTGTAATTGTTTCATTGAGCATTGTGATGCTCTCAACTGTTCAGGGTTCCAAATAGCACCCAAAATTAAATCAGAGTCCAAGGCAAAGTATTCCTCAAAGTTCCAATTTATTTAAAAGAGCCACGTTGGCACGTCTGGGAAAACCCGAATCTGAAAGCTTCCCAGACCAAGCTTCCCTCCCTAATCGTGAGTGGGTTTTATTGCATAAATTGCAATGTTTGTCAGGGTTCCAAATAGCACCCAAAATTAAATCAGAGTCCAAGGCAAAGTATTCCTCAAAGTTCCAATTTATTTAAAAGAGCCACGTTGGCACATCTGGGAAAACCCGAATCTGAAAGCTTCCCAGACCAAGCTTCCCTCCCTAATCGTGAGTGGGTTTTATTGCATAAATTGCAATGTTTGTCAGGGTTCCAAATAGCACCCAAAATTAAATCAGAGTCCAAGGCAAAGTATTCCTCAAAGTTCCAATTTATTTAAAAGAGCCACGTTGGCACGTCTGGGAAAACCCGAATCTGAAAGCTTCCCAGACCAAGCTTCCCTCCCTAATCGTGAGTGGGTTTTATTGCATAAATTGCAATGTTTGTCAGGGTTCCAATAGCACCCAAATTAAATCAGAGTCCAAGGCAAAGTATTCCTCAAAGTTCCAATTTATTTAAAAGAGCCACATTGGCACGTCTGGGAAAACCCGAATCTGAAAGCTTCCCAGACCAAGCTTCCCTCCCTAATCGTGAGTGGGTTTTATTGCATAAATTGCAATGTTTGTCAGGGTTCCAAATAGCACCCAAAATTAAATCAGAGTCCAAGGCAAAGTATTGTTCAAAGTTCCAATTTATTAAGAGAGCCACGTTGACACATCTGGGAAAACCCGAATCTGAAAGCTTCCCAGACCAAGCTAAATCCAAAAATACTAGGGATTTCTAGAAACTTGGCATTAGGACAAATCAGTCATGTAGAAAGAAAACATACTTACATGTTGTGACTCAGCAGCAGTCTTCTGTGAGTCTTTTCGGGATGCAAGATCAACTATGCAGCTGGGGCTCGTTAGGGGCATCTTCTGGGGATAAAAGGACGGATGGTGCCACGCCCTGGTTGCAGGAGTCAACGTTCCTGGTTCGTTCAACATTCATTGATCATCGGTCGTGGTTTATTTGGTTTTCTGTAACCCTGATTCAAGGAGGCACTTGGAGAAGTGCATTGCTTTGTAAGAGTTTTCGTTTGGTATTCCGTTATCTCGTCAGAGACTTTGTTTATGTTTATTTTTGGGCTCGCAGCCAGTCTGAGCCGAGAACTGATAAAGTGAGTTCCTTTTAAGTTTGTCTGCCTGTCGTTTGTTAACGAGCGGAGAAGGGGGGACAGAACACTTACATATCATTCAAAAGAGGCAATTTTAAAAAAGCAGCCAAGAAAGAAACAAAAGGACTAGAACACTCTTAGACAGCTAACACCCAGATAAGCAGGGATTAACACTAGACAAACAATCAAGCAGAAAACAATATTCCAATGAAAGATCTACCAGAGAGAAAATCACACTCCCACCAACACTATCAGGGCAAACTATTAACAAACCAGAGGTGAGTTCCTACCGGTTCGGCAGAGTAGGTAGTAACTTGGCCTGCCACGCCCCAGAACTGGTTCTCTTGGTGGCGCCATAGTGCCGCCATCTTGTTTTTTGCTTCTGCACATACGTAGAAGCATTTTTTTAGAACTGTGCATGCATGCATAGCACATCCCTGAGTGAAGGTGGGGACGGGGAGTAGAATGTCTAACTCCTTAGCATCAGAGCGTGTTAATATAATGCAGCTGGCAGTTGAAACAGAGTTCTTTTCAGGTGGGGAGGGGGAGTAGAACTCCTTAGCAGCAAAGCGTGTTAATTACTGTCTAAGAAACACTAATGATCTGATGGTCATTTTGAAAAATCCTTTCTTAGCTAGAAGCCAAGAAGAACATAGGTGCCAAATGTCACGTTTGTAGGCTTTATGGTTCTGGAGATTTCGTGATAAAGATATGAAACAAAAGTGCTGGCTTGCTTTCGGCTTTCCACAAGGCGGACAAATGACACACCTACTTGTGCCTGACACTTTCCGAGTCTCACAGATCTTCTCTGCGCCTCCGGAGGCTCTGCGCTCAATGAGATGGAAATTTCAGTCAGCAAAATCTTTCACCACCGAAAAGCAGCAGACGGGCACCGGTGCTCCAGATGCCAGCTCGTTTGACTGGCTACATTTAAATGAAAATCAGCATGAATAAAGGAATCATTGTGTCCCACTTGACTTCGCAGAGCAAGCCCAAAAAGAATCTTCGCAATCTTTCTTGATCTCTGACGCTTACTTTCAATCGCGCACCTGCGCAAGGAGCACACACACAGAGAGAAGAGAGGTTTCGGCTTCTCGGATGTTTTTACGGCACCATGAATTGGCAGGAATAAAAGCGCCATTGCCCGCCAGCTGCATATCTTCCTGCTATTTATTCTAATAGCTTCACCGAGGTCACCTCCTCTTGTCCTGCAGCTGAACTTGGTAGCATCTCTTTGGAGAATAGCTTGATTCCTTCTTCTTTGTGGCAACCCCTGAGATATTGGAACACCGCTATCATGTCTCCCCCAGTCTTTCTAGTTTAATGAGAAGAAGGCCCAGGGGTGGCATGATATCAGTGTTCCAAAATCTCAGGGGTTGCCACAAAGAAGAGGGAGTCAAGCTATTCTTCAAAGGACCTGAAGGCAGAACCAGAAGCAACGGTTGGAAACTCATCAAGGAGAGAAGCAACTTAGATACAGGCCTGGCAGCTCTCCAAGCCAGATGAGGTCTGTGACCATAAATCCTCCCTTGAAAGATCTTGCTGGATGTTAATGAGCAGAATTGACAGGAAATTAATGAAAGGACTTTTTGAAGGAGTTTCGCTTCATGCTCTTGGGAAGCCTAGGTCAGAACAGGTCTTGTCCAAAGAAAATTTGGGACTGTCATGATTATTCCTTATTTTTCTTCCCTTCCATTGTGTCTGGCTCTTGGAGATTGCCCAGGAGGATCTCTGCAATTTTCTCTCCTGAAAAGAGTTTTTTCAAAACTGGTTTGCCCATTGCTTCCTTCCTAGGACTGAGGGAAAGTCTTGGACTTGCCCAAGATCTCACAGCTGGCTTTGCGGAATAATCCTTCATCCAGGAATTCCAATCTATGAATTGGTGTGAAGCAGGGGTGCAATTCAGCAGGTTCTGGAGAACCCGGAGCAGAAATTTTGAGTAGTTCGGAGAATCGGTAGCGGAAATTTTGAGTAGTTTGGAGAACCGGCAAATGCCAGCTCTGGCTGACCCCAGAGTGGGGTGGGAATGGAGATTTTGCAGCAATCTTCCCCTGGAGTGGGATGGGAATGGAGATTTTGCAGTATCCTTCCCCTGGAGTGGGGAGGGAATGGAAATTTTGCAGTATCCTTCCCCTGGAGTGGGGTGGGAATGGGGATTTTGCAGTATCCTTCCCCTGGAGTGGGGAGAGAATGGGGATTTTGCAGTATCCTTTCCCTGGAGTGGGGTGGGAATGGAGATTTTGCAGTATCCTTCCTCTGGAGTGGGGTGGGAATGGGGATTTTGCAGTATCTTTCCCCTGGAGTGGGGTGGGAATGGAGATTTTGCAGTATCCTTCCCCTGGAGTGGGGTGGGAATGGAGATTTTGCAGTATCCTTCCCCTGGAGTGATAAGGGAATGGAGATTTTGCAGTATCCTTCCCCTGGAGTGCGGTGGGAATGGAGATTTTCAGTATCCTTCCCCTGGAGTAGGGAGGGAATGGAGATGTCCTTCTCCTGCCACCCACCAAGCCACACCATGCCCACCAAGCCATGCCCACCAAGCCACGCCCACAGAACCAGTAGTAAAAAAATTGAATTTCAACCACTGGGGTGAAGTCACTTAAAATTAATGGACAGCCGAAGACAATGTACACACGACAGAGTTTGGTTTAACCAGGGAATAAATGCCAGATAAATAAAGCAGTAAGTACTGTGGAAGATCAAAGCTAAGTAGAGGGGGCACTGGGAAGTGAATTATTGTGCAGTTCATAGGCAGGATTAGCATTAATCTACTCCGAG
>NW_022473667.1:0-55675 GCF_009769535.1 Thamnophis elegans | reverse complement strand
CTGACTGCCTGCCAACTCTGAGGGATTCCTGCGGCCATTGTGGTTTTCTCAACCTGTAAATATATTCACCATTATGATGCAGGAACAGACTTAAAAGACTTTGGATCTCTTGCCACTTGATTAGACCACTATTCTCTAAGCTTCTCTTCTCTCTCTCTCCCCTCCTCCCTCCCTCTCTTTTCATCATTTTCTCTTTCTCTCTTTTCTACTCTTTCTCTCCCCACTTTCTTTTCATCTCCCTCCCTCTCCCCTTCTCTTCCTCCTCCCTCCCCTATTTCATCTCCCTCCCTTTCTGACTCTCTCTTCTGTTCCCTCCTCCCATTTTCCTCCCTCCTGCCTCATCCTCTCCCTCTCTCTCCTTCCCCCCTCTTCCTCCCTCCCACCTTTCCTCTCTCTCTGTCTCTCTCTCTTTCACTCCCATCTCCCTCCTCCTCTCCTTCCCTTTCTTCCTTCCTCCCTCTCCCACCTTCCCCCCTCTCGCTTTCACTCTTATCTCCCTCCCCTCTCCTTCCCTCTCTTCCATCCTCCCTCCGTCTCCCAATATATCTTTTTCCCTCCCACGCTCTTCCCTCCATTTCTTCCTTTTCCACCTTTCCTGTCTCTCCTTCTCCCTCTCTCCCTCTCTTTCCCCTCTCTTCCTCTCTCCCTCTGCATTTCTTCCTCCTCCCTCCCCTATTTCCTCTCCCTCCCTCTCTGCCTCTCTCTTCTGTCCCCTCCCTCCCACATTTCCCTCTTTTCCTCTCTCCTGCCTCGTCCTCTCTCCTCTCCCCCTCTCTCCTTCACCCTCTCTTCCTCCCTCCCTCCCACCTTCCTCTCTGTCTTTCTCTCTTTCACTCTCATCTCTCTCCCCCTCTCCTTCCCTCTCTTCCTCCCCCTCCCCCGCCCTTCCCTCTCTCTCTTTCACTCTCATCTCTCCTTCCCTCTCTTCCTCCCTCCCTCCCCCGCCTTCCCTCTCTCTCTTTCACTCTCATCTCTCCTTCCCTTTCTTCCTCCTTCCCTCACCTTCCCTCCCTCCCTCTCTCTCACTCTCATCTCTCTCCCACTCTCCATCCCTCTCTTCCCCCCTCCCTCTCCCAATCCTTTTCCATCTCCCTCTCTTCCCTCCTCCCACCTTCCCTCTGTCTCTCCCTCTCCTTCCCCCTCTCTTTCTCTCTCCCTCTCCCACCTTCCCCCTCTCTTTCTCTCCCTCCCTCCTTCCCCCTCAGTAGTGGGCTGCTAACCAGTTTACTACCAGTTTGCTAGTGCTTGGGCACGCACTCACTGCCACCATTACTGATTCGGCCAACCCACCTCTGCTCCCCCCCCTCCGTCCCTCCCTCCCTCCCTTTCTTCTTCTTTCTCTGATCTGTTCACTTTTCCCTCCTCTTGGCTGGCCAGAGAGCTGGATTGGAATAACTCGGCTTCCCTTAATTACTCTGCTGTTTTCTAAATCTCTGCTTTCCAAAGGCAGCCCTGAACTTCCTGAACAGCCCCCTGCCACCCCCCCCCCCCCAGGGATCAAGGCAGCCCCTTCCTCCTTTATTAGGAACCAGATTTTCTGCCGGCATTTTCAGTCTCTTCCGAAGGCTGCTGATTTATTTTGATTCTCTCTCCTGCCACTTGCATTTTTAATCGGGCCTGTCCAATTACTAATAACAACCTTTTTCTTTTTCCTATCAGCATCGTGGATGCCAGTCACGAGATCGGGACAGAAGCCCAGTCCTCGGCTTACGACCACAAACGGAGGTCCAACATTTCCGGGGGCTAAGTGAGGGAGTGAGGTTTCACCCATTTTATGACCTTTCTCGCCGCAGCTGCTGTGAATCATTGCAGTTGTTAAGTGAGTCAAATGGTTGCAAAGTGAGTCAGGTTTCCCCATGGACTTTGCTTGTCAGAAGGTCGCAAAAGCGGATCACGTGACACCCTCCCCCCCCCTGGAGACACTGCAACCGTCATAAATACGAGTCAGTCGCCAAGCATCTGAATTTTGATCCCATGAACCTGTGGATGCTGCGAGGGTCACTAAGTGTGAAAAAGGGTGTTTCTGTAACTTTGAACGGTCACTAAATGATTTGTTGTAAGTCGAGGACTACGTGTAAAGCAACAGCTGAGCGGAGGAATAAAATCAACTTTATCTTCTTTTTTCCTCGCTGGCAAAGCCCAGATGCAAAAATTAATTTAAAAAATGAGATTTCTGATTTTTCCTTCCCATTTCATTGAGTTGTAACAACATTTCGGCGAGGTCTCCCTCGCCATCTTCAGGCTAAATCTTACACAGGAAAAGATCTGAACACAACAAGACCAGCATACCTACACCGTGAAAATCTATGAAAACAAAATCCTTTAGTCAGAATTGAACTGGGGGGGCATGAGTTCGCTGGGTGCCATGCTATATTTCTCTCTGACAACATCAGCTGCAAATGTGAAACAGAATCCTGCCTGCAGCCTGTAGCTTTGAGCTTCTGGGTGGTTGGGTGGGGTGGGATGGTGGGTGGGAGGAAGGGTGGAAGGGAGGGACATGGAAGGAAGGAAGGAAGGAGAGGAAGGAGAGAAAGAAGGAAAAAAGGAGGGACGGGGAAGAGGAAGAGAAGGAAGGAGAGAGAGAAAGAAGGAAGGGAGGAGGGGGAGAGAAGGGAAGGAAAAGAAGGAAGGGGAGAAAGAAGGAAAGAAGGGAGGAGGAGGGAGGAAGAGAAGGAAGGAGGGAAGGGAAAGACGGAATGGAGGAGAAAAGTGGAGAGAAGGAAGGAAGGAATATTTTTATAACAGTGTTTCTCAAGGCTGAATTCCGGAGTTGAAGTCAACACTTATTTAATCAAACAACCTGCCTCCAGAAGTTGTGAATGCTCCAACACCTGGAGGTTTTCAAGAAGATGTTGGGCAGCCATGAAATAGAATAGGGTTTCCTGCCTAGGCAGGGGGTTGGACTAGAAGACCTCCAAGGTCCCTTCCAACTTGGTTCTTCTGTCATTTCTTCTGTTGACTTAATCTTTAATCAATCAACCTGAACTTAATCAATAAATAAAAATTTTAAAAAAATCTCAAACTATTTTTTTTCTAGCAGGGCAGGGCTCAGATCTTAAAAAGGGAAAAACACAGATGTAAAAAAAGATTAAAAGCACTTTTGCTGCTGCTTATCTGCTTCGCCACACCCTCGCTCTGAGGTTGTTCACCAACTTTGTAAGACAGGCAACCAGAGCACACAAAATCATTGTAATTAGGCTTCCCAGAAAAGAGTGAATCTGTCAATCACAGTCTCTCTGCTTGTCAAGCACGAAAATACTCTGAAAGATAGGAAAAGGCTTGTGATCTCTAATAAGCTTTCAATGTCAGCTTGTAGCAGTTGAGAGTCTCCATAGATCAGGGATGAACTGTGGGGTCCTGGTTGTTCCCTTGAAGACGTTTTGTGACCCAGCTAGGGAACATCATCAGTGCTGGAAGGGAGTTTGGTTTGCAGAGAAGAGGAGGCGGAGGGAGGAAGAGGAGGAGGAGGAGGAAGAAGAAGAGGAGGAAAAGGATTGTGGGATCCTGGTTGCTCTCTGAACTTGGTTCCGTGGACAGAAAGGCATTACAGAGGGTGATGAGGACAGCACAAAAAATTATGGGTTGTAACTCATCTTCTATCTTCTATCTTCTTCTCCTTTTTCTTTTTCTATCTTCTCCTCTATCTCAATCTTCTATTCTATTTTCACCTTTGCTGTGTCCATTTTATCTTCTTTCTCCTTCTCTTTCCATCTCCTCCTCCTTTATCTTCATCTTGTCCTTGTATCTTCTCCTTCTTTTCTTCTTTCTTGCCTTCTCCTATCTTATTTTCCTCTATTCTCCTTCTCCATTATCATTTCTTCTTCCTTCTCCAATGTTTGTTTGTTTGTTTTGTCTTTCTTTCCCTCCTCTTCTCTTCCTCCCCTTCTTTTCTTCCTCCACCATCTTTTCCTCCTTCTTGCCTTCTACCTTCTCTTCATCTCTTCTCCTTCTCCATTACTGTCACTTCCTCCTCTTTTTCTTCCCCCTCCTCCTCCATCTTCCTCCTTCTTGCCTTCTATTTTCTCTTTCTCTCTCTTCTCTTTCTCCATTATCTCTTCCTCCTCTTCCTTCTCATCCTCCTCTTCCTCCTCCATCTTCCTTCTTCTCTTCTACCTTCTTCCTCTCTCTTCTCCTTCTCCATTACATTCTCCTCCTCCTTCTATTCCTCCACTTCCACCTTCCTCCTTCTTGCCTTCTACCTTCTCTTCCTCTCTCTTCTCCTTCTCCATTACTGTCACTTCCTCCTCTTTTTCTTCCTCCTCCTCCTCCATCTTCCTCCTTCTTGCCTTCTATTTTCTCTTTCTCTCTCTTCTTTCTCCATTATCTCTTCCTCCTTTTCCTTCTCATCCTCCTCTTCCTCCTCCTTCCTCCTTCTTGTCTTCTACCTTCTTCCTCTCTTCTCCTTCTCCATTACTGTCTCCTCCTCCTCCTTTTATTCCTCCTCTTCCATCTTCCTCCTTCTTGCCTTCTACCTTTTCTTCCTCTCTCTTCTCCTTCTCCATTACATTCTCCTCCTCCTCCTTCTATTCCTCCACTTCCATCTTCCTCCTTCTTGCCTTCTACCTTTTCTTCCTCTCTCTTTTCCTTCTCCATTACATTCTCCTCCTCCTCCTTCTATTCCTCCACTTCCATCTTCCGCCTTCTTGTCTTCTACCTTCTTCCTCTCTCTTCTCCTTCTCCATTATATTCTCCTCCTCCTCCTTCTATTCCTCCACTTCCATCTTCCTCCTTCTTGCCTTCTACCTTCTCTTCCTCTCTCTTCTCCTTCTCCATTACCCATATCCTCTTCTTTCTTTTCCTCCTCCCTCATCTTCCTCCTTTTTGCCTTCTACCTTCTCTTCCTCTCTCTTTTCTATTACCATATCCTCCTCCTCCTCCTCTTCTCCCTCCAGCAGAATTCAATTCTGAGTGTTGACGTCCATACATCTTAAAAGTTTTTGAAGTTGAGGAGCCCTGCCTAGCATATCTAAGCATCCGTCCGTTCCCAGCTAACATAAAAGCAAACACACAAACACAAAAAAAGAAGAAAACAAGGAGAAAATAAGCTATTTGAGCATTAAAACGATTGGGAACAACAGGTTCTCCTCAGCTCTGGTGGCCAATTTCAATACGAAATTGGAGTAAACAAACTCACCTACTGTACAATTCCATGTTGCACATTCAGTTACTTGCATTGTCAAGGAAACGGTTCCGTGGCCTTGTCATTTCCACGCTCGCACAACAGGACACAACCAATTTGCCTCCCTTCTTTTGTGACAGCTGCAGAAACCCGCTTCTCTTCCTCTGAAAAGGAACCGCTAAAAGGGAAGAAAATAGGATGACTATCCCTTATTTATCGGGATCCCTTTCCATCGCTGCAAAATGAGGATTGCGTGACAGGTTTTGTTTCCACCGAAACACAAATGCTCACACCTCGAGCTTAATTGCCCGCTAAGTAGAAGGCTGTTGAATCTGAGGAGTGAGCCAAAGAACAGTTGAAAAATCGCGGAGAGAGAAAAAAAAATCGGGCTGTTTTCTTCCAGATCTGGCAGAGCCATTCCGTTCCTAAATTCAAGGAGAGAATTGGCTTCTGAAATTTTGGTCCAAAGGAATAACAGAATGACAAAGTTGGGAGGAACCTCAGAGGTCATCTAGTCCAACTCCCTCTTCTCAAGCAGGAGACCCTATACCATTTCAGACAAATGGCTGTCCAGTTCTCTTCTTAAAAACCTCCAGTGTTGGAGAATTCACAACTTCTGGAGGCAAGTTGTTCCACAGATTGTTCCCACTATGAGGAATTTTCTCCTTACTTCCAGGTCACTTCTCTCCTTGATTAGTTTCCACCCATTGCTTCTTGTCCTGCCTTCAGGTACTTTGGAGAGAAGCTTGACTCCCTCTTTTTTGGGGCAACCCCTGAAATATTGGAAGGCTGCTATCATGTCTCCCCTGGTCCTTCTCTTCACTAGACTAGCCATGCCCGGTTCCTACAACCGTCCATCCTATGTTTTTGCTCTTCTCTGCATTTTTTCTAGAGTCTCAACATCTTTTTTTATAGAGTGGTGACTTCTTATACAATAGCAGAGTTGGAAGAGGCCTTGGAGGTCTTCTAGTCCAACCCCATGACTAGGCAGGAAACCTTACACCACTTCAGACAAATGGATATCCAACCTCTTCTTAAAAATTTCCAGTGTTGGAGCATTCACAACCTCTGGAGGCAATTTCTGTTCCACTGATTAATTGTTCTCATTGTCAGCAAATTTCTCCTTGGTTCTAAGTTGCTTCTCTCCTTGATGAGTTTCCACCCATTGCTTCTTGTTCTACACTCAGGTACCTTGGAGAATAGTTTGACTCCCTCTTCTTTGGGGCAACCCCTGAGATATTGGAAGACTGCTATCCTGTCTCCCCTGGTCCTTCTTTTCATTAAAGTAGTCACACCCAGTTCCTGCAACCGTCCTTCATATATTTCAGCCTCCAGTCCCCTAATCCTCTTTGCTGCTCTTCTCTGCACTCTTTCTAGAGTCTCCACATCTTTTCTACATCGTGGCGACCAAAACTGGATGCCGTATTCCAAGTGTGGCCTCACCAAGGCCTTATAAAGTGGTGTTAACCCTTCACGTGATCTTGATTCTCTCCCTTTATGCAGGCCTAGAACTGTGTTGGCTTTTTTTGGCAGCTGCTGCACACAACACCATATAAAGGTAAGAATGCCTTGAGCTCAGTGATCTGTCATCCTTTGCTGGCGTTTCTTTCTCTTCCTGTCCTGGAAGGGTTCCTTAGAGAAGTGGATCACATGATTTCCCCATCGAGGGTCAGCCCCATCAGGTAGACTGGACCAAGTGGGTTGCTGCCGGTTCGGCCTGGTTCAGACAAACTGGTAGTGGAATTCAGGCCTGGGTCGCAGAACCACCTGTCTGCTGTAGTGACCCCAAACAGGCTTCCTCACTGCTGCTACCTTTTGTTTTTTAGTGACTGCGTGTGTGCTGTATTCACTGTAGATTGTTCTGCGCATAGGTGAAGAACAGTTTACATGGAACAGCGCACATCTGGCACACGAGCGAGCAAAGGGAGCGTGCACGTTGCACGCAGGTTGTGAACCAGTATTAAAACTGGCAGCATCCCACCTCTGGACCAGAACATAACTTCTGAAGAAGGCTCCAGTTACTTTAATTGAAGTTGGATGGACAGACACACAGAAAGAGAAAGAGAAAGAGAAAGAGAAAGAGAAAGAGAAAGGAAGGAAGGAAGGAAGGAAGGAATAAGTAAGTAAATAAGTAAGTAAATAAATAGCGGGAGAGAGAAGAGGAAAGAAAGAAAGAAAGAAGAAGAAAGAAAGAAAGAAAGAAAGAAAAGAAAGAAAGAAAGAAAGAAAAGAAGAGAAACTTATGGCCACAACTGAGCCCAAAATTTTGGTTACTAAGCAAGAGCATCATTAAGTGAGTTTTTCACCATATTTTCCAAATTGGCCACGCCCCACCCAGTCACATGACCATCGAGCAGTGGTGGGTTCCTGCCAGTTCTAAGCTCTTCTCTAGAAGAGGTTCCACAAATCTACCGTGCCCTTTGGAAACCGGTTCCAGCTCCCTCTCCCCCCCGCCCATCCGCACATCATCAAGATGAAGAGCGAGAGGAGGAATTCTGGGAGTTGAAGTCCATAAGTCTTAAAGCTGTCAAGTTTGAACACCCCTGTGGTTGTTTTTTTTCTAAATGGTTAGGGATGCAAGGATCTTGTAACTTGACAGCTTTAAGACTTATATGCTTCAAATGCCAGAGTTCCTGAGCCAACATTTTGGTTGCTAAGCAAGAGCGTTGTTAAGTGAGTTTCACCACATTTTACAATTTGGCCACACCCACCCAGTCACATGGTTGGCAAGCCACTCCCACAAAGCAGGCCACACCTAGAGAAGAGGTTCTAAAAAATTTTTGAAACCCACCACTGGTCTGAACCCAAGTTTGCTTCAAAGGATCATTCTGGGGTGCCTTTGGTTTTCTACCCAAAGACCCAGAGTTGTCAAAAAATGAAAACTGAGAAGTTAATTTAAGTTCTCAGAAGTCTTGGTGGGCAGAAATTCAAGCAGTAATCCTTCCTGCTGTTAAATAAAATAACGAAAAACCTGCAGAATCTCCTGATTAAATTAAATGAGCAATTAAAAAGCATGGAAATGATCTCTATTTATAGCAACCTTGTCTGACCATGGAGGAACAGAACGCACTCAAGAGCTGACAGACAGAAAGAGAGCTAGGGAAGAGTTTTAATTCCTTTTAATTTAATCAGTAAATTTAGTAGAATAGAATAGAACAGAACAGAACAGAATAAAATTACAGAATAGAATGGAATAGTATGGAACGGAACAGAATAGAATAGAATTACAGAATGGAATGGAATGAAATAGAATAGAATTACAGAATAGAATGGAACAGAATGGAACGGAATGGAACAGAATAGAATAGAATTACAGAATAGAATGGAATAGAATGGAACGGAACAGAATAGAATAGAATTACAGAATGGAATGGAATGGAATGGAACGGAATGGAACAGAATAGAATAGAATTACAGAATGGAATGGAATGAAATAGAATAGAATAGAATTACAGAATAGAATGGAACGGAACAGAACAGAATAGAACAGAATAGAATTACAGAATGGAATGGAATGAAATAGAATAGAATAGAATTACAGAATGGAATGGAATAGAATGGAACGGAACAGAACAGAATAGAATTACAGAATAGAATGGAATGAAATAGAATAGAATTACAGAATAGAATAGAACAGAATGGAACAGAATAGAATAGAATTACATAATGGAATGGAACAGAATGGAACGGAATACAATTACAGAATAGAATGGAACGGAATGGAACAGAATGGAACAGAATAGAATTACAGAATAGAATGGAATGAAATAGAATAGAATTACAGAATAGAATGGAACGGAATGGAACAGAATGGAACAGAATAGAATTACAGAATAGAATGGAATGAAATAGAATAGAATTACAGAATAGAATGGAATGGAATGGAACAGAATAGAATAGAATTACATAATGGAATGGAACAGAATGGAACGGAATAGAATTACAGAATAGAATGGAATGGAACGGAACAGAATAGAATAGAATTATAGAATGGAATGAAATAGAATAGAATTACAGAATAGAATAGAATGGAATGGAACAGAATAGAATACATAATGGAATGGAACAGAATGGAACGGAATACAATTACAGAATAGAATGGAACGGAATGGAACAGAATGGAACAGAATAGAATTACAGAATAGAATGGAATGAAATAGAATAGAATTACAGAATAGAATGGAACAGAATGGAACAGAACAGAACAGAATAGAATAGAATAGAATTACAGAATGGAAGGGAAGGGAATTAGAATAAGGAATAGAATAGAACAGAACAGAATTGAATTGAATTAGAGAATGGGAGGGAAGGGAAAGGGAATAGAATAGAATGGAATGGAATGGAAAGGAATAGAATTACAGAATGGAATGGAATTAGAATAGAACAGAACAGAATTAGAGAATGGAATGGAGTAGAATAGAATGGAGTAGAATAGAATAGAATAGAATAGAATATCTAATGGTGGTGAGTTTCCTGTGAGCTGGGGGAACCATACAAATTTGATAAATAAGCAAATTGCAGGTAGTCCTTGACTTATGGCTACAATTTGAGTCCAGCATTCTGTTGCTAAGTAAGTCATTTGTTAAGTGAGTTTTGCCCCCTTTTTATGGCCTTTCCAGCCACAGTTGTCGAGTGAATCGCTGCAGTTGTTAAGTGAGTTTCCCGGTTGATAAGTGAACCTGGCTTCCTCGTTGAGTTTGCTGGTCAGGTGGTCGTCAAAATGGAGCACGTGATGCCCAGGACCCTGGCAACTGTCATAAGTACAAGTCAGTTGCTCAGCCTCTGAGTTTTGATCATGTGACCACGGGGATGCTGGTATGGTCTTAAGTTTATCAATAGTCATCAGTCCCTTTGTTCAGTGCGGTAGTAACTTTGAACGGTCACTAAATGAATGGCTGTAAGTCAAGGACCACCTGTAAACGCAACAACACACCAACAACTAGTCCACAAAATCAATCACAAGGTATAATTGATTGACCGTCATTGTGAATCATCCATGATAGGATTGGTGACTGCTGGAAGGCGCCTATTCCTGCCCTAGAGGAAAAAATGGGTTTTCTGAACTTCATAAAGTAGCTGAGAGTTTTTCTATTTTGTTTTTGAAATGCAGGTAGTCCTCGACTTGCGACGAATAATTTTCAAAGCCACTGCAGCACTGAAAAGAGTGACTTATGACCGTTTTTCACACTTACGACCGTTGAAGCGTCCCCAATGGTCACGTGATCAAAATTCAGATGCTTGGCAACTGGTTCATATTTATGACGGTTGTCTCGGGGTTACGCGATTCCCTTTTGCGACCTTCTGACAAGCAAAGTCCATAGGGGAAGCCAGATTCACTTAACAACCATGTCACTAATTTAGTGCACAACTGCAGTGATTCGCTTAACAGCTGTGGCAAGAAAGGTCGCAAAATGGGACAAAATTCTCTTAACAAATGACTCGCTTAGCAACAGAAATTTTGGGCTCAGTTGTGGTCATAAGTCGAGGACTACCTGTAGTCCCGTCTGTCAAGAAGAGCACTTCTAGGATGGCCAGAACCTCCACTGCTAAGCAAGGCAGTCATTAAGTGAATCATGTCCGATTTTACAACTATTGAAGTCGTTAAGCGAATCTGGCTTTCCACAAACCATTGGTTTTTTGCTTCTTGCAGGCCCGGCTGGAAAGGCCTCAAACAGTCACCACGCGACTCTTGGACGCTGCAACTATTGTTAAATACACACCAGTTGCCAAGCACCTGAACTTTGATCATATGACTGTGGGGATGCTGCGACGGTTGTAAATATGAGGACTGGTCATAAATCACTTTTATTCAGTGCCATTGTAATTTTGAACAGTCTTGCCTCATCCCATTTCCTTCTCTTGCTTAATTTGGGCCTTCTCTTCAAGGGGACCTACTGTTGATTGTGGTGTGTATGCTGTGTGTATATGTGTGGTGTGTATATCTGTGGTATGTGTATGTGTTGTGTGTGTGTATAGTGTGTATGTGTGTGTGATGTGTATATAGTGTGTGTTTGTATGTATGTGTGGTGGGTGTGTGCATGTGTGTGTGTGTGTGTGTATCGGGGTGTGGGGTGTGTATATGTTTATGATATAGTATGTGGTGTATGTGGTGTGTGTGTGGTGTATGGTGTATGCATGTGTGTGTGGTGTGTAGGGTGTGTGTGGTGTGTGCATGCTTGTGTGGGGTGTGTATGTGTGTGTGGTGTATGCATGTGTGTGTGGTGTGGGTGTCGGATGTGCATGTGTGTGTGTGTGTGTGTGGTGTGTGGTGTATGCATGTGTGTGTAGTGTGGGTGTCTGGGATGTGCATGTGTGTGTGGGGGTGTAGTGTGGTGTATGCATGTTTGTGTGGTGTGCGTATAGTGTGTGTATAGTGTGTGTGCATGTGGTGTATGTATAGTGTGGGTGTGTGGTTTTTTTGTGTGGTGTGTGGGTGGTTTGTGGTGTGGGTGTCTGGGATGTGCATGTGTGGGGTCTGTGTGTGTGTGTGTGTGTGTGTGTGTGTGTGTGTGTGTGTGGTGGGTGTATATGTTTGTGGTGTGGTGTGTGTGTGCTGGAAAACCACCATTTCATTTATCCCTCCATTCCCCGGAATGATAATTATTTCTAATCAGTACCTGAAGTGGGAATTAATTCAATTATGGATCATTAAAATGGCTGACATTTTGCGGCGCTTGCCAGAGGAACTCAGCGACAGAAGTGTGTCTCTCTCTCACTGACAAAATGTACAAAAAGCAGATTAATCAAAACCTGATTTCCCCTGTTCCATTTGTCCTCTTTCATAATCCAAACGCCAAACTCATTTTTCACATGTCGCTTTAAAACCTTGTTATCTTTTCTTCATGTTAAAGGTAGGATATTTCTATGTTCAGAGAAATTGTTTTTTCTGTTTGTTCTTATATCGTTCTTGGAACAAAAATGTCACATTGCAGAGGGGATTTGTGGAGGAAAAAAAAGAAGGGAAGAGAGATAGAGAGGGCAGAGAGACAGGGAAAGTGATAACAGATAAACAGGATAGATGGTAAATCATAACAAAAACAGAGAAAGATAATGATGGATGGATGCATGGATGAACAGATAGATATAACAAAAGGAAATTAATGCCAGTCGATAGAAATGAGAGTTAGGTGGGTAGAGGGAGGAAGGGATGGATGGATGACTGGATGGATAGATAGATAGAAGAGAGATAGATGATAGATAGATAGATAGATAGATAGATAGATAGATAGATAGATAGATAGATAGATAGATAGATAGATAGATAGATAGATAGATAGAGACAGATATGATACAAAGAAAAATACTGGTAGATAGAAGATAGATAGAAATGATAGATAGGTGGAAGGATGGATGGATGGATGGATGGATAGTTAGAGAGCTAGTGAGAGAAGGCTAGAAGAGAGGTAGAAGGAGAGAACGAGAGAGTGGGATGGATGGATGGATAGATGGATAGATAGATGATAGTTAGATAGATAGATAGATAGATAGATAGATAGATAGGAGAGAGAGAGAGAGAGATGAATGGATGGATGGACAGACCAATAATATGATTGGGAGATAAATAGAAAAAGCCATGGATAGAGAGAATGAGAGAAATTTATGGAGAGAGAGAAAACATACAGAGAGAGGCAAGAGAGATGGATTGAGAGACGAATAAAAGATACGGAGGGTAGAAAGATATGGATGAGATAGAGAGACAGACAGACGATATAGACAGACAGACAGACAAATAGACAATATTTGGATCGAGTCCTAATTTAAGCAAAGGCACCTTAACAATTTATAGCTAACAATGAAATAAAATAAATAAATAAATAAATTCTATAAACAGTTTATGAAGTTACATCACCTTACCATAAGGATCCCACAGGCTTTAATTCCATTTTATAAGCAAGAAATAAGTGGAATGATACTTGTTAATCTAAATCATTGATTAATCTAGGGATTTTAAGATTTAAGCCTGTCTGGCTGAGGAATTCTGGGAATTGAAGTCCACAAGCCTTAAAGTTGGTAGAACTCTGGCCTAGGCCAATGTATCTCAATCTTGTCAACTTTCTGAACTTCAATTCCCAGAATTCCCCAGCCAGAACGCTACCTGGGGAATTCTGGGAGTTGAAATCTGGACACCTGAAAATTGCCAAAGTTGTAAAACATTGGACTAGACGCTTTAATTCAGTGGTTTGCCAAGGAAAATATAAACACATTCATTCAATTCCCAGCCATGGAATTTTAGCAGCTAACGAAGCTATAAACGGATGTTCTCATTAAAAAGATAATATTTTAGTGTTCTCTCTTTTTTTTTCCGTTGCTCGCTTCTGCCGATTGTAAATCTTTGCATAAAAGAAGTTGGGGGATTATTTACCAACTCGATGATGGGAAGGGAGGAGCAGAGCTACAATAACTTTGCATTTGAATAGTTCAGAAGGAGAATGAATTTGCACTGGGTTGCATCCAGGACCAGCTGTAAACAAATAGGAAGCATCTGTGCTGCGAAGTAAGTTTCATCTTTCTTTCTTTTTGCTTATGACAATTTTTCCCAGACTGGAGGAAAACGGGATAGGGGATAGAAAGGGGGAAACTCAGCAAATCTGAAGATGACACCAATCTGACAGGAGTACCCCATGCTCCAGAAGATAAGTTTAAGGTACAGAAGGATCTTGCCAGACTTGAACACTAAAACACTGGATCTGAGTGGTAAGAAAAATAACCTTCTACATTTAATAAGATACAATGCAACAGCAGAGTTGGAAGGGACCTTGGAGGTCTTCTAGTCCAACCCCCTGCCTAGGCAGGAAACCCTATACTGTTTCAGACAAATGGCTATCCAACATCTTCTTAAAGACTTCCAGTGTTGGGGCATTCACAACTTCTGGAGGCAACTTCTGTTCCACTGCTTAATTGTTCTGTCAGGAAATGTCTCTCAGTTCTAAGTTGCTTCTCTCATTGATTAGTTTCCACCCATTGCTTCTTGTTCTATCCTCAGGTGCCTTAGAGAATAGCTTGACTCCCTCTTCTTTGTGGCAACCCCTGAGATATTGAAACGCTGCTATCATGTCTCCCCTGGTCCTTCTTTTCATTAAACTAGACATACCCAGTTCCTGCAACCGTTCTTCATATGTTTTAGCCTCCAGTCTCCTAATCATCTTTGTTGCTCTTCTCTGCACTCTTTCTAGAGTCTCAACATCTTTTCTACATCATGGCGACCAAAACTGAATGCCGTATTCCAAGTGTGCCCTTACCAAGGCCTTATAAAGTGGTATCAACCCTTCACGTGATCTTGATTTTATCCTTCTGTTTATGCAGCCTAGAACTGTGTTGGCTTTTTTGGCAGCTGCTGCACACTGAGAGAAAGACCAAATGCACAGTTATATCATAGGTTAGTGATGGCTAACCTTCTCGTCGAAAGCATGCACTTGTGACAGTTTGCAATGTGTGTAACCCCTGCGCATCCAGACCCCTGCACATGTGCACGCAACTCTCCGCACTTCCCCTGCATGTGCACACAAGCCCCTGCGTGCTGTTTTGGGCGTAGTAGGCCTCCCTGCAGCCTCCTGGGAGCAAAAGCGAGTCTGTGCGCCCCCCCCCCATGATATCCGTGCATGTGCCCTGCCTCCTGTGCATGCGCAGCAGAGAACCAAAATCAGCGGGTCAGCAGGAGGCACATGTGTATGCATGGTGGGATTTAGCTGGGGCTCAAAGAAGGCTCTGCGTGCCATGGGTTTGCCATCATGGATATAGTTGGTATCTGGGTCAATAGCAGGTAATTATGAGAGGGATTTTGGAGTCCTACCATGTTTTCCCAAAAGTAAGACAGGGTCTTATTTTCTTTGGACCCCCGAATAAGCACAAGCGCGGTCTTATTATTTTTGAGGTGCAGGAGGCGGCGAGCATAGTCACCTCTTGGCTGCTGGTGTGTTGCAATATTTTCAGGGAGGGCTTATTTTCAAGAAAACAGGATGGACAATCACTTGAATATGAGCCAGCCGTGTGCAGCAGCTGCCAAAAAAGCCAACACAGTTCTAGGCTGCATCAACAGAGGGAGAGAATCAGGTCACGTGAAGTGTTAATACTACTTTATATGCCTTGGTAAGGCCACACTTGGAATACGGCATCCAGTTTTGGTCGCCACGATGTAAAAACCCAATACATTCTCCAAAGCCCCTGAGGGCAGGACAAGAAGCAATAGATGGAAACTAATGAAGAAGCGAGCTAACCTAGAACTATGGAGAAATTTCCTGACAGTGAGAATGATTAGTGGGAGATCTTGCCTAACTTAACAAGTGCAGGAATGACTTAACAGCTGTGGCAAGAAAGGTCGTAAAATAGAGAAATCATGATGTTAACTGGTTGAGTTATGAAATGTCTGCAAGAAAACAGCCACAATCATCATCATCATCATCATCATCCTCCTCCTCCTCCTCCTCCTCCTCCTCCTCCTCCTCCTCCTCCTCCTCCTCCTCCCCCTCCCCCTCCTCCTCCTCCTCCTCTCTGATACCAGTGGTGGGATTCAGCCAGTTCGCACCTATTTGGGAGATTGATAACTTTTTAAGCAGTTCGGAGAACTGGTTGTTGGAAGAAATCTCCTTTTGTTTTTCCCCACTTTCCAGGGCTAATCCTGTAAGGAAGGAAGGCAGGAAGGAAACATTCTGGTGTTGTTTCTAACCTCATCTTTATTGATCTGCTTACAGAAACTGCCTCTCCGGTTAACCCTTATTACCATTGTAACAACTAAGGCGAAGCGCCCAGCGACCTGAGTGACATTGACTTGGCCACGCCCACATGATCACACGACCACTGAGCCCCACCTACCCAGCTGGTCATTAGGGCAGAGAACTGGTTGGTAAATTATTGAATCCCACCACTGTCTGATACCCAACCCCTTCTAGCATTGATGATGTTTCTAGTTGGGTCATGAAACGTCTGCAAGAAAACCACCAAGATCAGAGAACACCCAGGACCCCACAGTCTTTGTGTTCCTCTTCCTCCTCTTCCTCCTTCTCTAAGAAACTCCGCTCTCTTCTAGCCCTGATGATGTTCTCTAGTTCGGTCATGAAACATCTGCAAAACCCCCACCAAGCTCAGAGCATCAAAGGACCCCACAGTCTTCTTATTCCTCCTCCTCTTCCTCCTCCCTCCCTCCCTTCCAGCACTGATGATGTTCCCTAGCTGGGTCATGAAATGTTTTCAAAACACCCACCAGGCTTACAGAACATCAAGGACCCCATAGTCTTCTTATTCCTCCTCCTCTTTCTACTTCCCTTCCTCCTCCTCTTCCACCTCCTCCCCTTCCTCCTCCTCTTTCTCCTTTACCTTCTCCTCCCCCTCCTCCCCTTTCCCCTATCCCTCCTCCTCCTCCTCCTCTCCACAAACCCCACTCCCTCCCACCACTAATGATGTTCCTTAACTGGGTCACGAAACGTCTGCAAGAAAACCACCCCAGCTCACAGAGCATCAAGGACCCCGCAGTTCAACCCTCAGCTACAATTATTCCCTTCTATGATTTTGACATTCTTTTCACATACATAATAGGCAGCCCTAATGGCTACTACTACTGCTGCCCTTTTGTACCTCAATGGATATATTCCGAGCCTAGGAATGCTAGCAACCCTGATCTTCTTTCTCTTTCTTTTTTTAACAGCATCAACAATTCATTATCTGATTCTCTCCAGCCCAGGTCCCTCTCACACATTTATTGGAAATGGTGCTTTTTAAAAAAAAAAATGTCCTCCATATGCTCCGTAAAAACGAAAATTTGTCAGGGATGTTCACCTGGCTAGGCTGCCTATAAAGAACACTTTCATTAATAGACTGAGATGCGAAACAATACAAAAAAGGACATAAAAAATCCTTGCAGAAAATCGGGGCACGCAAAGAACCAACGCACCGCGATCAAAATTTTAGATGAACAGAAGGAGAAAAAATTATTCTGGAAACGAATTAAAGTTCTTCCCAGGGTAAGGTATTAAAAAAAAAATGATGGGGTGTGTGGAAAATTATCATCCAGCCCTCTCCCAGAAAAATGAAATATCCTAGGAAATATTGAAAAGGCAGAATATTTCTCTGGATATGAAAAGAAACATGTTTTAGAGGAGGAGAATAGTTGCCTGTAGCTTCCTGCCCATCCCCACTTTCTCAATGGACCATTGAGAGGGCCAGGCTAGTCCACTTTACATAATAAAGACTTCTCCACTGCAGCCCCAGGGGGGATGAGAGTAAAGGCATGATAATGTTGGAACTTTACTCAACTGGCCACATGGCATCTGAGAATTCATCCATACCTGGATTCAAAGCACAGCCTAGAGAGTAGCCCCTGCATGGCTCCATGGGAGTCTGATAACCAATCAGAAGACATTTCTTATACAGGAACAGGAAACAGAGAGGTGGGACTAAACAGGGTATAAAAAGCCTAGCCAGCCCCTCCCTCAGCCCCTCTCTTCTTCTCCATCAACATTGAAGCATGTGATCACCTTTTCTGGTCAGGGCTCAAGCCATGTGGCCCTGTCCAACAATAAACCATCTTTCCAAGCAGCCTCCAGGTCTCCAGTGTCGAACCCAGAAGGACATTTCTTTCAACAGGTATCTGCCTCAAGGGGTGGAGGAATGTTGAATTTAACAGGTCATTGCCAAAGCAGGAAACACGAAGGAGCGGATTTAAATTTCCAGTTCTGTTTCACAATCTTCAAACACTCTGCTGAAAGTTCAGTGATTACATTAAATTACAGCCACTTTGCACCATTCCTTCTTCTGCCTTTCTAACTGAAGGTGCTAATTTTATGTTCTGTATTTGTTTTCTATTTGAGCAAACACTATTCAGGGTTTCTGTGAAACCGAAGATCTCAAGCGAATAAGGGAGAATTCCAACAAAAGGTTGTTTTTTGCTGAATCAAGAGAAAAGCGGGGCTAGATGAATCAAAAATTGGAATTAAGATTGCCGAGAGAAATATCAACAACCTCAGGTATGCAGATGAATTCACTCTAATGGCAGAAAGTGAAGAGGAACTAAAGAGTCTCTCGATGCGGGGGAAGGAGGAGAGTGCAAAAGGTGGCTTGAAACTCAACTAAGATCTAAGGTCGTGGCATCCGGCCCTCTCAATTCCTGGCAAATAGATGGGGAAGAAATGGGGGGAGTGAAAGATTTTATCTTACTGGGCTCCAAGATCACTGCGGATGGGAACTGCAGCCAAGAAATTACAAGACACTTGATCCTGGGGAAGGAAAGCTATCGCAAATCTAGATAGCATACTAAAAAACAGAGACATCACCCTGCCAATCAAAAGCGTGTCCAGTCAAGGCGATGGTTTTCCCAGTTGCAATGGATGGCTGTGAAAGTTGGAGCATAAGGCTGAGCGCCAAAGAATGGAGGCCCTTGAGGGGGTCAAGCTATTCTCCAAAGCACCTGAGGGCAGGACAAGAAATAATGATTGGAAACTGGTCAAGGAGAGAAGCAACCTGGGATTAAGGAGAAACTTCCTAACAGTGAGGACAATTATCCAGTGGAACTGCTTGCCACCAGAAGTCCCTCTATCACTGGAGGTTTTTTAAGGAGAAATTGGACAGTAACTTGTCTGAGATTGTATATGATTTCCTGCCTGAGCAGGGGGCTGGACTAGAAGATCTCCAAGGTCCCTTCCAGCTCTATTCTATTCTATTCTATTTTGTCTTATCCTATTCTCTATTATTCCATTGGATTCAATATTTTCTATTCTATTCTATCATTCCGTTCTATTCTATTCCATATTTCTATTCTATTCTATTATTCCATTCCATTCCATATTTTCTATTCTATTCTTCTATTCCATTCCATATTTTATATTCTATTTTATTTTATTCTATTCTATTATTCCATTCCATATTTTATATTCTATTCTATTCTTCTATTCCATTCCATATTTTATATTCTATTCTATTCCATTTCATTCCATATTTTTTATTCTATTCTATTCTTCTACTCTATTCCATTCCATATTTTCTATTCTATTCTATTCCATTCCATATTTTCTATTATATTCTTCCATTCCATTCCATATTTTCTTTTCTATTCTATTATTCCATTCTATATTTTCTATTATATTCTTCTATTTGATTCCATTCCATATTTTCTATTATATTCTATTCCATCCATATTTTCTATTATATTCTTCTATTCTATTCTATTCTATTCCATTCCATTCCATATTTTCTATTCTATTCTATTCTATTCTATTCTATTCTGTATTCCATTCCATTCCATTCCATATTTTCTATTCTATTCTTCCACTCCATTCAATTCCATATATTCTATTCTATTCTATTCTATTCCATTCCATTCCATTCCATTTTTTCTATTCTATTCTTCCATCTCATTCCATTCCATATTTTTCTATTCTATTCTATTATTCCATTCCATATTTTCTTTTCTATTCTATCCCATTCCCATTCTTAAAGTCTCCAGTAACTGACTAGACTTTGTAAATTCTCCCTTGCAATGGCCAGAGGGCGTTTTGCAAATTTGCTTTTCTGCAAACTGAATAGGACTCTTAACAGAGCAGCCCCCCTCTGCCTTGTCTCTGCTTCCCTTTGTCTCTGCTGAAGCCAGTCCTCTCCCTTCCCTAGCCCACCCGGGTCTCTCTTTTGCAAACTCTGACTAGTAGCTTGGATGCTATTATGTAAACAAAGCAATTACTGGCAGCAGCCCAGGTTCTTCCCAAACTGCTTTTTGCAAGGATTTGTCTGTCATGGTCTTCAAAAAAATAAGCATTCCTAGTCTGGATACCAACTACTCCCTTGAACCGCAGTGGTGAGGTTACACTTGGAATAATGCACCCAGTTCTGGTCTCCACTACGATGTAGAAAAGATGTGGAGACTCCAGAAAGAGTGCAGAGAAGAGCAACAAGGATGATTAGGGGACTGGAGACCTAAAACATATGAGGAACGGTTGCAGGAACTGGGTATGTTAGTTTGATGAAAAGAAGGACCAGGGAGACATGATAGCAGTCTTCCAATATCTCAGGGGCTGCCACAAAGAAGAGGGAGATAAACTATTCTCCAAGGCACTG
Organism: Thamnophis elegans; assembly: GCF_009769535.1. Taxonomy (NCBI): domain Eukaryota; kingdom Metazoa; phylum Chordata; class Lepidosauria; order Squamata; family Natricidae; genus Thamnophis; species Thamnophis elegans. Next base: position 35,520 of record NW_022473667.1, on the reverse strand, counting down.
AGGGTAGAACAAGAAGCAGTGGGTGGAAACTCAAGGAGAGAAGCAACTGAGAACTGAGGAGGAATTTCCTGACAGTGAGAAGAATGAATCAGTGGAACAAATTGCTTCCAGAAGTTGTGAATGCCCCAACACTGGAAGTCTTTAAGAAGATGTTGGATAGCTATTTGTCTGGAATGGAATAGGGTTTCCTGCCTGAGCAGAGGGTTGGACTAGAAGACCTCCAAGGTCCCTTCTAATCCTGTTCTTCTGTTGTGGGTGCCCCATCACTGGAGATTTTTAAGAAATATACCAGAATGGTATAGGGCTGTAATGGCGAACCTATGGCACGCTTGCGGCTTGCCATAGGTGGCACCCTGAGCCATTTCTGAGGGCAGGTGAGGAATTGCCTGTCAGCTCCAGCACACTGCGCGTGCTGGCCGGATGATTTTCGGCCCTGATTTTTGGCCCTTTTCTCTCCTCAGAAGGAGGAAAAAAACGGCCCGATAGGCAACCCGGAAGTCCATTCCCGAACTTCCGGTTTGCTGTGTCGGTCTTTTTTTTGCCCTCCCCCAGGCTCCTAGAAAGCTCTGGAGCCTGGGGAGGGTTGAAAACACGGACCTAGCAGGCGCCACAGGAAGTGGAAGTCAGAAACGGGCTGTTTCCGGCCTCGGAGGGTCTCTGGGGAGGCGGGGGGAGGCCGTTTTTCGGCCCTCGCCAGGCCCAAGAAATCCATGTGCGCATGCGCAGGGCAGCAGGGGTGGTGGTGGGAAGGTTCGCCATCACTGGTATAGGGTTTCCTACTGATCAGGGGGGTTGGACTAGAAGGCCTCTAAAGTCCCTTCCGGCTCCTCTGTTATTCTGCCTTCAAGCTTTTTTTTTCCAGTTTCTCTCCCTCCCCTCCAACTGCCCCATGCACTAGTTGGCAGCCATTCCTGTCCAGATTATTTGATCTGGGAGAGGCTGTTTGCTCAGCCTGGATCTGTCCTTGCCAGCCTGGTTAATAAAACAGAGACATGTTTTCCTTGCCTGCTGCCTAATTTATGAGAAAGACTGCAGGCTGGAGGGCAGTTTACGAGCAGATAAATGATAAGGCAGCCGTCTGGGGCTGGGATGGGCACGATAAGCAAACCTGGTGGGTGCGTGATATCAAAATAAATCCAGGTATCTCGGCTAAGCTGCCGGACTTATCTAACTCATCTCAGAGATCTGGCATCTGCTGGCATCAAGGTGGGCTGTTTACTTTCTCTTTAAAATCAACTCCTGACTTCAGATGGACATCATGTACCAATAAAGGAGGAATATTTGTAGCTCAGGGTGGAAATGAGGCGCACTTGGTGTTCCCTGAGCTTGGCTGTTTGCCTGCAGATGTTTCATGACCCAACTAGGCAACAACATCAGTGCTAGAAAGGAGTGGGATTTGTGGAGAGTAGGAGGAGCCAGTGAGGGGGAGGGAGAGAAAGAAACAGGATTGTGATGTCCCCTGGTGCTCCCTGAACTTGGTTGTTTGCTGTAGACGCTAAAAGACCCAACTAGGTAATACATCAATGGTAGACTGGGATTTGTGGAGAGGAGGAGGTGGAGGAAGAGGAAAGAAGAAGAGGAGGAGGAGCCCGAAAGAAAAAGAGAGGGGGAGCAGGAGGAAGGAGGAGGAGGAAGAAACAAGGAGAAGGAGAAAGAAGAAGAAGGAAGAAGAAGAGGAGGAGATGAAGAAAGAAGAAGAGGAGGGGAGGAGGAGCCAGAAAGAAAAGAGGAGGGGGAGCAGGAGGAAGGAGGAGGAGGAAAGACAAGGAGAAGGGGAAGAAGAAGAAGAAGAAGAGGAGGAGGAGGAAGAAGAAGAAGAGGAGGGGAGGAGCCAGAAAGAAAAGAGGAGGGGGAGGCAGGAGGAAGGAGGAGGAGGGAGAACCAGGAGACGAAGAAGAGGAGGAGGAGGAGGGCCAGAAAGAAAAGAGGAGGGGGAGCAGGAGGGAGGAGAGGAGGAGGAGGAGGAAGAAGAACAAGGAGAAGAGGAAGAAGCAGAAGAAGAGAGGAGGAGGAGAGGAGCCAGAAAGAAAAGAGGAGGGGAGCAGGAGGAAGGAGGAGAAGGAGGAGGAGGAAAGAACAAGGAGAAGAGGAAGAACAAGGAGAAGAGGAAGAAGAAGAGGAGGAGGAGCCAGAAAGAAAAGAGGAGGGGGAGCAGGAGGAAGGAGGAGGAGGAAGAACAAGGAGAAGGGGAAGAAGAAGAAGAAGAAGAGGAGGAGCCAGAAAGAAAAGAGGAGGGGGAGCAGGAGGAAAGGAGGAGGCGGAGGAGGAGGAAGAAGAACAAGGAGAAGAGGAAGAAGAAGAAAGAGGAGGAGGAGGAGCCAGAAAGAAAAGAGGAGGAGGAGGAGGAGGAGGAGGAGCCAGAAAAATAAGAAGAGGAGGGGAGCAGGAGGAAGGAGGAGGAGACGGAGGAGGAGGAAGATAGAAGAAGAGAAAGAGTAGAAGAAGAAGAGGAGGGAGGAGGAGGAGGAGGAGGAAGAAGAAGAAGAGGAGGAGGAGGAAAAGGACTGTAGCGTTCTTTTTACTCCACGCTTGGTTGTTTACTTGCAAACGTTTCATGACCCAACTAGATAACATCAATCAGTTCTAGAAAGGAGTTGGATTTTGTGGAGAGGGGAGGAGGAGGAGGAGAGGAGGAGGAGGAGGAGGAGGAGAAGAGGAGGACTGTGGGATCCTTAGAGATCCCCTGAGCTGGTCGTTTTCCTCGCAGACTTTTCACGATCCAACTAGGTAACATCAGCAGGCTGAAAGGGGAAGGGTTTGATCAGGGAACACGCTCAGTGCCAGGAGAGAGTGAGATGCACTCTAATTTATATAGAGAGATGCCCTATGTTGGATTTGTCTTCCTCGGTATTCCCCCATGCTTGCTCTTTTGTTTGGCGGTTTTGTTTGGGTTAAACCCACGCTTATCTGGGTTCGTCCTTCTCTGGTGTTCTGTCTGCTTGGCTGTGTGCTTAAAGCAGTTTCATGATCCAATTAGGTCATCTCCCTAGCATGGATCATTACACACCCCAACCCCACCCCTGGGACATTTCCCCACATCCCAAATTATTCCGACATACCCTTACAGTCATCCACAGCGAGCATTGCAATGAAACGTCTGCAAGGAAACCAGCACTAAGGACTCCTCATTTCATTCCGGAGCTACAAATACTCTCCTTTTTGGGGTACAAGTAGTACCATTACCAGGGTGGGGTGGGGTTTCCTACCGGTTCAGCCAACTGGTAGCAATTTGGTAGTAAGCCTGCCATTGCCCCTGAACCAGTTCTCCTATGGTGCTGCCAACTTGATTTCCAGGTTCTTGCCCATACGCAGAACAACTTATTTGCAGAAATGTAAATTTTTTGTCATTTTTTTAAAACGTATGCACAGACCTTTTTTTATGTGCAAATGTGCACTAGCGTGGAGCAAATATTTTGCGCGCCAACCCGGCATTAATGTGGCAACAATCCACCCTTGAACATTACAGGGATTATGAGGTACCCTGCATGTATCCATAACGTGGGTATCACTTTGCTATTTTTCCAATTTTTGTGCTCTCTGTCTCTATTGCCTTTAGACCAGGGTCTCAAGCTGTTCGGATCTCAGGGACCACTAAATTAATCATTTTGAATCCCACGGATCACTAATATGATCTGCCTAATGACTGGCTGGTAGGCGTGGCAAGGTGGTCATGTGACTGGGTGGGAGTGGCCAACTCAAATGTCACTCACATCGAGGGGCGCCTTGGCAACCTCTACTTGCTTACTCCCCCGCCTTCCCGCCCGGGCTCCTTAGGGCCCCTAACAGGAAGCCGTTGCTGGAGCTAAGCAGCACCAGGAGAAAGAGTTGGCAAAACAGCTCAGTTCAATTTGGATCTGACCGAGAAGGAGGCTCAGTAGAAGCACCTCACTGAGGACTAGGAGGCATATGCGAAGTAACCATCCTCTACTACCAAATGTGATGTTCCCGTGGGTCGTCCATGAGGCCAATGTGGAGAAAGACACGGACACGAGCTTTCTCGGGATGGAGCGACCCAGACTGGGGGTCTGAGAGCCCCTTTTATTGAGATAGGACAAAGGCAGGAGGAGCAATCAGCAATAAGCATGTGATTAAAGACAGCCTATGAAACTACAATTTCTAATCTACTGCTCAGGGAAGTTCTGTCTATATATGGTCCAAATCCTGGGCGGTCATTGGTAAGGCACATCTCAGGATGTTATGTTATGAACTATCAGGATGTTATGGAGCAACTATCAGGATGTTATGTTAGTAGGAGTTTGTTTTTTCCTATGTGGTTCAGTGTGGCCCTGCATGCCCCGTTAATCCACTGGGCCATGGGTGACCCACACCTACACAAGGAGTTATATACAACAAGCATAGGCTTTCCAAGCAGAGGGAAGACCTGTGGGAGTTCAAGGCCAGGTACCTGCCCCTGGACGCTCAGCGGGATGAGATGGTCAGCCAAGCTCCAGGCCATGATGCAGCCCCACTGGAACAAGGCAAGGGGGTTGGGACTAGATTGACCTCCAAGGTACCTTCCAACTCTGTTATTCTTTAATTCTATTCTCCAAAGCAACCTGCAGTCAGAGCAAGAAGCAATGGGTGGAAACTAATCAAGGAGGAGAAGCAACCTAAAACTAAGGAGAAATTTCCTGACAGTTGGAACAAATTAATCAGTGGAACAATTTGCGCCCAATGTTGTGAGTACTCCAGCACTGGAAGTTTTTAAGAGACTGAACAGCCATTTGTCTGAAATTGGGATAGGATCTCCTGCTCAAGGAGGAGGTTGGACTAGAAGACCTCCAAGGTCCCTTCCAACTCTCTTATTCTGTTTACCTCAAGATGGATTGCCCGACTCCTCAATATTTTTTTTCTGCAGGAATGCAAAATCCTCATTCTTTATTGAGATATCAAGGGATATAACTCATGCTGGCATTTCCCTCCTTGAACAGCCAGGACTGATTAATGAATCAAGTATTTGAATAACAGCAGGGTCGGAGTGGGTAATTCCCAAATAAGTATTTAATGTATGCTTGGGCTTATGATAAATGTGATCTTTTGGGTTTTTTCTATAATAAGAGGAACCAATTCTGGTCATGTGCAAAGAACGAACAGAAATTGCCCGGCTAGAAATCTTTATGCAAAAAACCCCCTGAAAAAAAAGCAAAATTTTGTCAAGGCAGGAATTGCGTAGGATCTTAAAGGACTATCTAGTCCAACCCTCTGAACCACTATAGATTCCACAAGAGCCACGGTGGTGCAGTACTTCTGCTGCCTGCCGGCTGCCTGCAATTTGGCAGTTCGAATCTCACCAGGCTCCAGGTTGACTCAGCCTTCCGTCCTTCCGAGGTGGGTAAAATGGGTTTCCCACCACAAATCGCGGAGGACAAAATCGCGCTCGACGAAAGCGCGCATTTGACGTCATCGCGCTGTGATCGAAAAATGTAAAAATAAAGCAAAAACCTTACCCTAACCCCCCCAAACCTAACCCTAAACCTAACCCTAAATCTAACCCTAAATCTAACCCTAAACGTAACCCTAAACTAACCCTAAACCTAACCCTAAACCTAACCCTAAACCTAACCCTAAACCTAACCCTAACCCTAAACCTAACCCTAAACTAACCCTAAACGTAACCCTAAACCTAACCCTAAACCTAACCCTAAACCTAACCCTAAATCTAACCCTAAACGTAACCCTTAACCTAACGCTTAACCCTAACGCTCTAACCCTAACCCTAACCCTAAACCTAACCCTTACCTTTATGTGAATCGGCTTGCTTTAATTTTATTTTTATTTCAATTTTTTAATTTTTTTTGTCGCGCTGTGATGACGTCAAATGCGCGCTTTCGGTCGAGCGCGATTTTGTCCTCCGCGGTTTTGGACGGGTCATGGTAAAATGAGGACCCAGATGTTGGGGGCAAGAGGCTGACTCTGTAAACCCCTTGGAGAAGGCTGTAAAGCACTGTGAAGTGGTATATAACATCTGAGTGTGAGTGCTATCTTACTTCCTCCCTCCCTCCCTATTAGAATGCAGCATTGCAGGCTAATTCTGCCAATTGCTAGGAGTTCGATTCTGAACCGGCTCCAGGTTGACTCAGCCTTCCGTCCTTCCAAGGTGGGTCAAATGAGGACCCAGATTGTTGGGGGCAAGAGGCTGACTCTGTAAACCCCTTAGAGAAGGCGGTAAAAACACTGTGAAAGGGTATATAAATCTGAGTGTGATTGCTATCTTACTCCCTCCCTCCCTCCCTCCCCTCCCCCCCCTATTAGAATGCAGCATTGCAGGCCTAATTCTGCCAATTGCCAGGAGTTCGATTCGGACCGGCTCCAGGTTGACTCAGCCTTCCGTCCTTCCAAGGTGGGTCAAATGAGGACCCAGATTGTTGGGGGGGGCAAGAGGCTGACTCTGTAACCGCTAAGAGTGTAGAAGCACAATGAAGCGGTATAGAAGTCTGCTATTGCTATTGCTATATTCCCTATACATCTAGTCCTTGACTTAAACGAAAGTTTGTTTAGTGACTGTTCGAAGTTACAACAGCACTCAAAAAACTGACTCATGACCGTTATTCACAACTATTGCACCATCCCCATGGTTACATGGTTAAAATTCAGATGCTTTGCAATTGCCTCATACTTATGACGGTCGCAGTGTCCCGGGGGTCATGGGATCCGCTTTTGCGACCTTCTGGCAAGCAAATCGATTGGGAAGCCAGATTCCCTTAAAATCTGTGTGACTAATTTAGCCACTGCAGCGATTCACTTAAACACTGTGGCAAGAAAGGTCATTAAAATGGAACAAAATTCATTGGCAGCATGTCGACTCGACTGGGGCTTGCGGTGATGGGAGTGGTGGTGGTGGTGGTAGCTAGTGGCAGCCGGTGGAGCTAGCCCTGACTAGAACTCACCGTCTCCTGGTGATTGCCCCAAATCCTCCAGCTGGCTTTCATGTCTAAGCCAGGACTAGAACTCACCGTCTCCCAGTGGTATGCCAAAGTGAGTCAGAGGGGCTAGAACTCCCTTTCTCCTGGTGATTGGCCCCAAATCCTCCAGCTGCTTTCATGTCTAAGCCAGGACTAGAACTCACCGTCTCCCAGTGGTATGCCAAAGTGAGTCAGAGGGGCTAGAACTCCCTTTCTCCTGGTGATTGGCCCCAAATCCTCCAGCTGGCTTTCATGTCTAAGCCAGGACTAGAACTCACCGTCTCCCAGTGGTATGCCAAAGTGAGTCAGAGGGGCTAGAACTCCCTTTCTCCTGGTGATTGGCCCCAAATCCTCCAGCTGGTTTTCATGTCTAAAGCAAAACTAAAACTCACTGTCTTCTAGTTTCTCGCCGTATGCCTTAATCACTACACTGGCTCTCGTTTACCATTTCCATAAACACTCGGCAATATAAAAACACGATTAAAGTCATGATAAAAGCAGGGTGGAGGTCTGTATCACTTTGCTCCCCCTACTGGCTGAAGGCTGGGCCTATAATGGCTTTTGCTAGGAAATTGTCTCCCGCAGAGCTGGCTGGTGTGCTGGGAATGAATGCATCTCCATGGCGCTCCAGTTTCCTAGACAGCTGCTGACATTCTGCCTTTTCAAAGGGGCCAGGGAATAATAGAGGGTTTCTGTGAAAAACTCTAGCTGGGTGATTGGCAATTGCTCGAAAATCAAAGAACTTGCAAAGCAAGTGAAGAGAAAAGCCAGGGGTGACAGGATAGCAGCCTTCCAATATCTCAGGGGTTGCCACAAAGAAGAGGGAGTCAAGCTATTCTCCAAGGCACCTGAGGGCAGGACAAGAAGCAATGGGTGGAAACTAATCAAGGAGAGAAAGCAACTTGGAATTAAGGAGGAATTTCTTGACAGTGAGAACAACTAATCAGAGGAATGGCTTCTTTCCAGAAATTGTAGGTGCTCCATTACTGGAGATTTTCAAGAAGAGATGGGGCAACCGTAGGGAGTTGGACTAGAAGACCTCCAAGGTCCCTCCAACTCTGTTATTCTAATTTTAATTCTAAAGAATGGGTGGGGGGGGACCCAGGTTATCTTTGTTTATTTATTTGTTTGTTTGTTTGTTTATTTCATTGTATGCCGCCCCTTTCCCCCCAAGGGGGACTCAGGGCGGCTCACAACTCAAACCAGGGAAGGGGGATACAGACAATTAACAACACACAAAACAATACATAATTTAAAAACACGCAACAATCATACCATTCGAGATAGGGGCAAACGGTTCTTTAGCCCCAGGCCTGTCGGAACAGCCAGGTTTTGAGGGCTTTGCGGAAGGCCTGGAGGTGGTGAGGGTTCGAATCTCCACGGGGAGTTCGTTCCAGAGGGTCGGAGCAGCCACAGAGAAGGCTCTCCTCCGGGTAGTCGCCAGTCGGCACTGGCCGGCGGATGGAATTCGGAGGAGGCCTAGTCTTTGGGATCTAATTGGTCTGATGGAGGTAATTGGCAGTAGGCGGTCTCTCAAGTACCCAGGTCCATACCATGAAGGGCTTTATATCTTCTGCTTCTTCCTCTCCTTTTCCACACAAGGCCACCTAATAACAGAGAGGGAAAGGGGTGGATGCAGCCAGTTCGCACCAGTTCAGGCCACTGGATGTTAATTTGCATCTGTTTCACCGCCCCGCCCTCCCAGGGGTCGTTCATCATGACAGGCAAATGCAGAGCTCACGCAGAGTCTCTGGGGAGGGCAAAAAACAGGCTGGTTTCTGGCCTCCAGAGGGCCTCCGGAGCCCGAGGAGACAGTTTTTGCCCTCCAGGAGGCTCGGGGAAAGACTCCAGAGCCTTAGGAGGGCAAAACTGCCCCCCATCCCTGTGGTGCAGGACAGGAGGCTGAGTAGGCCATGCCTACCCCAGCAAGTCCCTTGGCTTATGATAACAACTGGGGTCCAAAATTTCTGTTTCCAAGCAAGGCAGTGGACTAAACGATGATCTTTATGACTTTCTGATCTAGTTGTTAAGCGAATCCCGCAGTTGTTAAATGAATCAAGTGACTGTTAAGTGAAATCTGGCTTTTTCCCATTGACTTCGTTTGTTGGAAGCTGGGTGGGAAGTTTGCAAAAGGGTTGATACTGCAAAGGTCATAGATATGTTCCCATTACCAAGGACACCAATTCTTTTTTTTTTTTTAACAGTCATTTTATTAAAATTATATTTTTAGGGTCTCTGGACTTGCTTCAAGGTGCTAGTCGTTACTTTTAAAGCCCTACATGGTATCAGACCTGGCTACCTGAGAGACCGCCTCCTGCCTCCTACCTCCCAACGACCAATAAGATCACACAGGTTGGGCCTCCTCCGGGTGCCGTCGACCGGACAATGCCGGTTGGCGGCTCCCCGAGGAAGGGCCTTCTCGGTAGCTGCACCGGCCTTGTGGAACGAGCTTCCTGCTGAGATCCGGACCCTCACCACTCTCCCGGCCTTCCGTAAAGCGACTAAGACCTGGCTCTTCCGGCAGGCCTGGGGGCTGTTGAGTATTCCAGCCCCATTTGATGAAATGGATGCTGTGTTGATTTTAATTTTGTAATTTTAAATGTTTAAATGTTTTTATTGCTGTTTTTATTTGCTGTGAGCTGCCCAGAGTCCCTAGGGAGTGGGCGGCATACAAATACCATTAAAGTTTGAAAGTTTGAAAGGTGCAACAGTTTCTAGGGACAAGGTGGCTCAGTGGCTAAGATGCTGAGCTTGTCGATCAGAAAGGTCGGTAGTTTGGCGGTTCGAATCCCCAGCGCCGCATAACGGAATGAGCTCCCATAACTTGTCCCAGCTTCTGCCAACCTAGCATTTGGAAAGCATGTAAAACATGCAGTAGAAAAATAGGGGGGGGGGGGTGTGAAGATTGACAGGAGAAAGGAAGAAGGGAAGCATACACGTATATACAGAAGTACATATATTAATATGAATGATTAGCTAATTGGATATTAGAAATTGCTATGTGGAGAATATAAGTGAGAGGTATGTGATTTGTTCTTTTGTATGATAATTAACTGAATTGCTAATTAATTGAATAACAAGGATGAAAAGATAATTAAATATGTTAAAATATTTGGAATATGGATACATACAGAACTTTTAAGAAGATGAATATAAGTGAGGTGCATATTGCTTGCCATGTTATATAGCAGATCAATGGAATTGTAATAAGCATTGAATAGCAAGGATTGTAACTAAAGATAATTACATGTAAGCTAAGTAAAGATATGGAAAAAATGGAGGGGAACTTGAAATATATTTGTAATGCAAAAATCATCGAGATTATAAAGAGAGAACTAAAAACTTGGGGCAGGTAATGATGTATAACTGTACATTATTATGATGAGAATAGCTGGAAAATTGTAACCAGGTTCATGCTTTAGTCAAAAAATATGCGGTGTGTGTGTGTGTGTGTGTGTGTGTGTCAAAAATATAATTGCTATATATACATACGGTATATACTTTTTTAAAAAAAGGAGGATATATGTTAAAATTATTAATATGAAAGATGTTTATTGAAATTACTAACAGCATCAACATTAAATGGAGCCTGCTCAGATGCTAAAATACACCATGCAAATGAGATGAAGAGGGGGAAGAAAGAAGAGAGATAAGAGGAGGAAGAGAGAGGGTTAGAAGAGAGGGTAGAGGGGGGAATAGAGAAAGAAGAAGTTGAAAGAGGAGAGAGGAGAATGCGAGAGAAGGGGAAGTAGAGAAGGATGACAGAGGGAAGAAAGGAGGTAGGGAGGAGGAGAGAGGGGAAGAAAGCAATGGATAGGGTACAAATATGGTGTATGGAGAGCAGAAGAGCCAATGATAGTTTTGGAGGGTTTAAAGTAACACGAATTGATAAAATATTGAATAATACAAAGTAGTGTTGGTTATGTAATGGTATACATGTGGCTATTTGTATGAAAAAAAACTTTATTTAAAAATGCAAGTAGAAAAAGTGGGACCACCTTTGGTGGGAAGGGAACAGCGTTCCGTGTGCCTTCGGCGTTGAGTCATGCTGGCCACATGACCACAGAGACGTCTTCGGACAGCGCTGGCTCTTCGGCTTTGAAACGGAGATGAGCAGCGCCCCCTAGAGTCAGGAACGACTAGCACATGTGTGCAAGGGAACCTTTAACTTTTAACAGTTTGTAGAATGGCAAAGGAAATAGTGCAACTGAACAAAAATTTTATTTTACAGTACTTGACTTGCTTAATCTAATTTCATCATAACTAGTAACCTAATCAGTGACACACTATAACCCTTCTTTTAACTGAAGAACATTGAACCAAATATTAATTCAACACATATTCAATTTAAATTAATATGATTTACCACAAGCATTTCCAATTCCAACCACGTGATCACGAGGATGCTGCCATGAGTGTGAAAAACCGGTCATAAGTCACTTTTTTCCCCAGTGCTTTGTCACTAAACGGTCACTAAATGAATGGTTGTAAGTCAAGAATTATTGAGGAAGGATGTGAAGGGAAAGAAATGCCATCTGTGCAAATCAGGAAAAATATGAACCAGTGGAACAGCTTGCCACCAGAAGTTGTGGGTGCTCCATCACTGAAGGTTTTTAAGAAGAGACTGGAAAACCATTTTATAGGGTTTCTCACTTGAGATGGGTGTTGGACTAGAAGACCTCTAAGGCAGTGTTTTTCAACCACTGTGCCGCGGCACACTAGTGTGTCGTGACAGTGTAAGGTGTGCCGTGGGAAAATTACTTTATATATAGTCAATATAGGCACAGAGTTAAATTTTTTTAACATTTTCTAATGGTGGTGTGCCTCGTGATTTTTTTCATGAAAAAAGTGTGCCTTTGCACAAAAAAGGTTGAAAAACACTGCTCTAAGGTCCCTTCCAACTCTTATTACTCTGTTACATTCCAATAACACTAATTCAAGTAAGGAAACATTATTTCTGTCTAGTAACTCAGATCAGATTTGGATCTCAGATTTCAGTGGGGATGTTGGACTTCACTTGACAAACAAGCTGAAATTTCTAACCTGATTCACAAAATATCATTTCTGAACATGCAGAGAGATATTCATACAATCCAATTGACTTTGGGGGGGGGGCAAGTTTGATTTGCAATTGAAATTCATTTTCAATTGGGAGAGTCCCTCCCTGACAGAAATTTCGAGAATCTCATTGGTAACTAGAACCTTTGCACAATTCTACAGGAAACACAACACTTTTTAGTTATGAAAAGTTCTACTGATTATAAATTGTGGGTCTGTCTCTAAAAATACACACACACACACACACACACACACACAGACACACACACACACGCACCAGGCTTGTATAGATGCAACAGCGAAATTATTTCCCAGCATTTCGTATACCAGTCTGGAGAATTTACATCAAGTGATCCCTTAATCAATGCACAACCATTAATTGTGGAAGTGGTTTTTAAATGTCTGTGCTGTTACATTAAATCAGGGTTTAGCAGAGATGGATGTAGGGGTGGGGGGTTTGGGAAGGGAAAGTCATAAAAAGAAACCTCTGGCTGATAAAATATGGATTAATGTGCAGCGCATTTAATTAAAATCAACAGACTGCAAAATGTGCCTGTCTCAGAGAGTTTATAGCAGTGAGGGAGAAATTTTTTTCTTCTTGCATGCTGAAATCACGTGTGTGCAGGCCCCACCCATAATGCAATGCACACTGCCACCTGTGTATGCATACATGACCTCCCCATACTCCCTCAGCCCCCCTGCGCATGCACACACTCTCCACGCAGTCTCCTGCACATGCGCGCGATTGCCCTGATCCCTGTTTTGGGCGTAGCAGGCCTCCCTGAAGCCTCCTGTGACCCCGCACACTCCCCCATGCCCCATGCATGCGCATGCAATCCCCTCCGCCCTCACACATGCACACACATCTACATGCGCTACAGAGACCTGAAAATCAGCTGGCTGGCAGGAGGCACATGTGCATGCAATGTGCAGCTGTGTGACACTTCGCATGCCCGCAGAGAGGGCTCTGCATGCCACCTATGGCACATGTGCCATAGCTTCACCACCACGGGTATATAGCATAGCACCATTTTTGCGTTTGAAACCTTCATCAAAATCCGAGACTGGCTGATATCTTGGTTTGTTTTAAGTGTGTTTTATTCTTACCTGCTTCATTTTTAAGAGAGCTTTTTTGCTGATTTTCTGCAACTTATGTGAGATTTTAGGGGGAGGGAAATAATTTTTTAAATCTATCTTTTCTTTTCTTCCATTCTTTTTTTGATTTACATTGTATTGTAAGCCGCCCGGAGTCCTACAGGATTGGGCGGCATACAAATGTTATTAAACTTTAAACTTTAAACATTGGCTGCATTTAAATTGCTTGAGATCTCACCTACTTGGAAAATACCTTTGTTTCATGAAGATAGTTCTCATCCTTGACTTACGACCACAATTGGCACCAGAATTTCCATTGCTAAGCAAGGCAGGTTGTTAAGTGATTCCTGCCAGATTTTGTGATCTTTTTTTCGCCAGGCGAATCACTGAGGTTGTTAAGTGAATCAGACAGTCATTAAGTGAATGTGTCTTCCTCTCATTGATTCGGATTGGTGGGAGATGGATGAGAAGGTTGCAAATGGAGATCACATGACCCCTGGATTCTGTCACTATCTTACATATAGGCAGTCCTCGACGTACAACCAGTTCACTTAGTGACCGTTCAAAATTACAAAGGCACTGTAAAAAGTGATTTGTGATCATTTTTCAAACTTACGACCATTGAGGCATCTCCTTGGTCATGTGATCAAAGTACAGAGACTTGGCAACTGACTCCTATTTACGACGGCCACAGCGTCCCAGGGTCACATGATCCCCTTCTGCGACCTTCTGATGAGCAAAGTCAATGGGGGAAGTCAGATTCACTTAATGGCTGTGTTATTCAATTAACAACTGCAGTGATTCACTTAACAACTGTGGCAAGAAAGACCGTAAATGGGTCAAAACTCACTTAACAAATGTCTCACTTAGAAACAGAAACGTTGGGCTGAATTGCAGTTGTAAGTCAAGGACTTACGGCGGCCAAGGTCTGCATTTTGATCACATGAGGATGCTACAGCAGTTATAAGTGTGAAAAAATGGTCATAAGTTCACTTTTTCCCAGTGCCATAGTAACTTTGAACGGTCCCTAAACAAAACGGTTGTAAGTTGAGGACTACCTGGGTAAGATTCTCACTGCCGTCAACATATTATATAGTAATAAAGTTCCAAATTTTCTTTCAAGCTACTTATCCCTCAAACCTAAAAGGCAAATAATAATAATAATAATAATCAGTCTTCTTAATTATTTTAACTATGGGGATGCTGGAACAGTTGTAGGTATGAGGATGTTATAGGTATGAGCATGAGGACCAACCGTAAGATTCTTTTGCCAGTGCCGTTGCAACTTTCACAGTCACTAAACAAATGGTTATAAGTCAAGGACTATACGCGACCACGGAAAGGTAATTTGGAAGGTGAAGGGAGCAGGACCATGGACAGCTCCTTAAAATTTCTCCTTCATTACACAGGGTCCTTGACTTATAACCATTGGTTTGGCCACTGTTCCACTAGATATTCCCATACAGATAGTCCTCGACTTATAACAGTTTGTTTAGTGACTGTTTGAAGTTACAACAGCACTGAAAAAAGTGACTTCTGGACGTTTCTCACACTTAGGACCATTGCAGCTTTCCCCGTAGTCATGTGACCAAAATTCAGACGCTTGACAACTGACTCATATTTACAAAGGTTTGAAATGGTCCCCGGATCACGTGTTCCCCTCTTGTGACCTTCCAATGAGTAAAGTCAACGGGGGAAGCCAGATTCACTTAATAACCGTGTTACTCACTTAACAACTGCAGCGATTCACTTAACAACCGTGGCAAGAAAGTGGTACAACAGTGGGGCAAAACTCACAGAATGGCTGTCTCGCTTAGCAACGGAAACGTTGGGCTCAGTTGTGGTCGTAAGTCAAGGACTATCTGTAGTTAGGGTGGGGGGTGGGGGTAATAATTATGTGTCCATGTCTAGTTTGTGTTCTGGGCAGCTAGAAAATGGTGTAAGGTGAACAGCTGGAGGGAAAATCCACTGGGGGATAATTAGTTAATTGGACAGAGAGAGAAAAACTGTCTAATTTTCACACCAGGCCTGATAGATAATTGCTGTGGGATTTTGGCACAAAATTTCAGTGGGCAGGATGGGAATTTAAAAATTTCCAGGGGAGAGAAAATATTGGCAAGGATTTGAATGTCAAGGCCTTTCACAAACAGCTCAATTTAGATTATTTTCTTTGGGGTTATGATGTGGAGAACATACCTATGCAGGGAGCTGAAACCTATACAGGTAGTCCCCAAGTTGTAACAGTTCATTTAGTGACCGTTTGAAGTCGCTTCAGCACTGGGAAAAGTGATGACTATTTTTCCACACAACCATTGCTGCATCCCCATGGTCACGTGACCAAAATTCGGCCGCTTGGCAACTGACTCGTATTTATGACGGTTGCTGTGTCCTGGGGCCAATCACCTTTTGACCAGCAAAGTTAATAGGGAGAACAGATTCTCTTAACAACTGCATAGGTACCTTAAGAACCGCAGTGATTCGCTCAAAAGTGTGTGACTTTGGGCCAATAGCAGGGGACGATGAGTTCTAGTCATGCCTTAGGCATGGAAACTGACTGGGTGCTTTCAACTAATCACCAGGAGACAGTGAGTTCTAGTCCTGCCTTAGATATCAAAGCAAACTGGGTGCTTTTCAACTAATCACCAGGAGACAGTGAGTTCTAGTCCTGCCTTAGGTATCAAAGCCAACTGGGTGATTTTCAACTAATCACCAGGAGACAGGGAGTTCTAGTCCTGCCTTACATATCAAAGCCAATTGGGTGATTTTCAACTAATCACCAGGAGACAGTGAGTTCTAGTTCTGCCTTAGGCATGAAAACTGGCTGGGTGATTTTCAACTAATCACCAGGAGACAGTGAGTTCTAGTTTTGCCTTAGGCATGGAAACCGGCTGGGTGATATTCAACTGATCACCAGGAGACAGTGAGTTCTAGTCCTGCCTTAGGTATCAAAGCCAACTGGGTGATTTTCAACTAATCACCAGGAGACAGTGAGTTCTAGTTCTGCCTTAGGCATGAAAACCGGCTGGGTGATTTTCTACTAATCACCAGGAGACAGTGAGTTCTAGTTCTGCCTTAGGCATGGAAACCGGCTGGGTGATTTTCAACTAATCACCAGGGGACAGTGAGTTCTAGTCCTGCCTTAGGCATGAAAACCGGCTGGGTGATTTTCAACTAATCACCAGGAGACAGTGAGTTCTAGTTCTGCCTTAGGCATGGAAACCGGCTGGGTGATTTTCAACTAATCACCAGGAGACAGTGAGTTCTAGTCCTGCTTAAGGCATGAAAACTGGCTGGGTGATTTTCAACTAATCATCAGGAGACAGTGAGTTCTAGTCCTGCTTAAGGCATGAAAACTGGCTGGGTGATTTTCAACTAATCATCAGGAGACAGTGAGTTTCTAGTCCCACCACCTCACTATTTCCCGGCGATTGGCCCAGAGTCACCCCACCAGCTTTCATGTCTTACAGCAAGAAAAAGTCATAACATTGTGGTTGATTCCCTTAATAACCATCTTGGTTAGCAACAGGAACTCTGGTCTCCATTGTGGCCATAACACGGGAACTACATGTAGTAGAATTAACGCAAGAGCTGAGAAAGAAACTTAGGAGATTGCGGCCTTGAGGAAAATATACCACAACTGTTAGTAAAATATTTAGTGGCACCTCTACAAAATCTACAGGAACAAAATGTTTCTGCTACATTAACTGTGAATTTACTACAACAACAAAAATGATAATCACATACCTCCGCCTTGCCAAACACCTGTTATATCTTGCAATATTGCTCAGATAATTCCCAGGTTCCTTGCCATGGATTTGGTTTCCAAACAAATAGGAAAAAATTTTCTTGCTCTTTTTTTTCTGGGTTTATTCCTTGATCGCAACAACGGTGATAAGGATGGGTAGTCCTCAACTTACAATAGGAAATGAACAATAGTTCATTGAGGGACTGTTCAAAGTTACAAAACATGGGCAAAACAATTAAAATAAAAAGCTCAATTTACTTTCCAAATCAAAATACAGGTAGCCTTTGACTTGCAACCACAATGGAGCACTAAGTTTCTGTTGCTAAGCAAGACAGCTGCTGAGCGAATTTCGTCCCATTTTATGACCTTTCCTGCCAACAGTTGTTAACCGAATAGCTGCAATTGTTAACAACACCGTCGTTAAGTGAACCTGGCTTCCCCATCGACTTTGCTGGTCAGAAGGCCGCAAAAGAGGGCCACATGACACACACACCCCAACCGTCATAAATACGAGTCAGTTGCCAAGCTTTGATCACGTGACCAGGGGATGCTGCAACAGTGTGAAAAGTGGTCATAAATCACTTTTTTCAGTGCTATTATGTCTTTGAACGGTGATTAAATGGACTTAATGAATCCTGTTTAGCCAGGAATCAAGGCATCCTTTGTCTTGCAGCCTAAAGTTGGGGGAATAAAACAGAACGAAGCAGAAATGAGATGCCTGCACATGTCCAGAACACATAGAGATATTTTGGAAACGCTTCTACTGATCAGGTAACAAAACTCCAGAGAAAAGAACTGGCAAAGAAATCTCACAAGAAGCTGTTATCATTTGGCCTACAACGTCACTTGACACAGCGGTTGTGTTGCTAACCACGCTTGGGTGAGTGCTGACAGACAGGCCGAGATTGCATAGCTCCTGGAGGGGAAGCTGCATCTCCATAAAATGCGGGATGAATTTCCACCAGGCTGGGGAAAAAATGTGTAAAAATCCATTTTTTGTTACCACGCGGGCTCTGGCATCAGAGGTGTTCTGGGGCAGGGGTGGGGTGGGGGGCTGCTGGACATTCGTGCAGGTTCAGGGAATCATCTAGCTAGGATTCTGCCCAGTTCAGCAAACCCCCAAATCCAAGGGTGAAATTCAGCAGAATTTTGAGTAGTTCGGAGAACCGGCAAATGCTACCTCCCACTGGCCCCAGAGTGGGGAGGAATGGAGATTTTGCAGCATCCTTCCCCTGGAGTGGGGAGGGAATGGAGATTTTGCAGCATCCTTCCCCTGATGTGGAGAGGAAATGGAGATTTTGCAGCATCGTTCCCCTGGAGTGGGGAGGGAATGGAGATTTTGCAGCATCCTTCCCCTGGAGTGGTGAGGGAATGGAGATTTTGCAGCTTCCTTCCCCTGATGTGGAGAGGAAATGGAGATTTTGCAGCATCCTTCCTCTGGAGTGGGGAGGGAATGGAGATTTTGCAGTGTGCTTCCCCTGGAGTGGGGTGTATCCTTTCCCATGAAGTGAGAGGGAATGGAGATTTTGCAGTATCCTTCTCCTGCCTTGCCCACCAAGCCACACCCACCAAGCCACCCTAGGCCCACCAAGCCACACCCATAGAACCGGTAGTAAAAAAGAAGGGAGAAAGGAAGAGGGAAAGGAGAAAGGAAGGAAGGGAGAAAGGAAGGAAGGGGAAATAGGAAGGGAGGAAGGATAGAATGAAGGAAGGGATGAAGGAAGGAAGGAAGCAATAGCAATAGCAGTAGACTTATATACCGCTTCATAGGCCTTTCAGGCCTCTCTAAGCGGTTTACAGAGAGTCAGCATATTGCCCCCAACAATCTGGGTCCTCATTTTACCCACCTCGGAAGGATGGAAGGCTGAGTCAACCCTGAGCCGGTGAGATTTGAACCGCTGAACTGCTGATCTAGCAGTAACCTGCAGTGCTGCATTTAACCACTGCACCACCTTGGAAGGAAGGAAGGAAGGAAGGAAGGGGGAAGGGAGGGGGAAGGGAGGGAAGAAAGGAGAAAGGAAGGGGCAAGGAAGGAGGGAGGGAGGAAGCAATTCAGCATACTTACTTTTTTGAACAATGGTGTTAAGGAGTCCCCTTGTGCTTTGTTAAGCTTTTCAAACCTGCCTTGCTTAAAGCTGCATGGACATGTTTTGAAAATGAGACCTCTTGTAGGGTTGTGCTGTGCTCCAGTGAAGGAGGGCAGCTTCACCAATGTGTGAAAAAACACACCATTGTTTTGAAAGTATCACAAAATTGATCTTTGCTGTTCTCACACTTCCTGGAAGGACCAGTTGGCCTCTGTCTAAAGAAAACGCCAGAGGGAAAGCAGCTTCTGTGTAAAGTTCTCAATGTTTGCCATAAGCACTCTGGTATTTTTAAGTATTATTCAAAAAATAGGGGAAAAAACTATTTAACAAGAGGAGTGCACTTTCTGGTATTGGCAGTTCTTAAGGTTGTCTTTGAATTACGAACACAATATAGCCCCAAATTTCTGTTGTTAAGTTATTAAGTGGATTTTGCTGATTTTTACAACTTTTCTTGCCACAATTGTTAAGTGAATCACTCCAGTTGTTGTTAGTAGTTTGATTGTTAAGTGAATCTGTGGGCTCTTGAAGACCATAGCAACTTCCAATTTTGGAGGGGCTGCCACAGATAGGAGGGGGGGGGTCAATCTATTTCCCAAAGCACCCAGACAAGGAACAATGGATGGAAACTGAACAGAATCTGCCTTTGGAAATTGTGGGAGTGTAGGATGTTATCACCCAGCCCTTTCCCAGAAAAATGAAATATCCGAGGAAATATTGAAAAAGCAGAATATTTCCCTGGATGTGAAAAAGAAGAAACATGTTTTAAAGAGCGAATAGCTCCCTGCGGCTTCCTGCCCGCACCCGCTTTGTCAATGGGCCATTAAGATGGCCAAGCTGGTCCCTTTACATAACAAAGAGTTCTCCCCTTCAGCTCCAGGTGAATGGGATTAAGGCATGATTAGCCTTTACCCACTCACCACAGGGCGTCTGAGAACTCAACCAAACCTGGATTCGAAACACAGCCTAGAGATCAGAATACAAGCTCAAGATCAAAGACCAGAGATGGCATAAAACCAGGGACTCTCAGCATCTCAGCCCTTCCTTCTCTTCTTCTCCACCAACATTGAAGCATGTGATTCACCTTTTCCGTTCAGGACTCAAGCCATGTGGCCCTGTCCAACAATAAACCATCTTTCCAAGCAGCCTCCATGTCTCCAGTGTCTTTTCCCCCACTTGGAGCTGAACCCAGAAGGACATTTCTTCCAACAGGAACTTCATCCCTGGAGGCTTTCAAGAAGAGACTGGACTGGCCTTTGTCAGAAATGGTGTAGGGTCTCCTGGCTTGGGCGAGAGGGGGTGGGGTTGGAGTAGATGACCTACAAGGTCCCTTCTAACTCTGTTAATCTGAATCTATCTAAGAAGGTCAAACGCCTGGAGGCTAAAACATAGGTAGGACGGTTGCAGGAACTGGGCATGGCTAATCTAGGGAAGAGAAGGACCAGGGGAGACAGGATAGCAGTCTTCCAATATTTGAGGGGCTGCGCCAGAGAGGAGGGGGGTCAAGCTATTTCCCAAGGCACACGAAGGCCAGAGAAGGAACAATGGATGGAAACTGATCAAGGAGAGATTCAACCTGGAAGTAAGGAGGAATTTTCTGACAGTGAGAACAATCAACCAATGGAACAGAAGTTGCCTTCAGAAGTTGTGGGAGCTTCATCCCTGGAAGCTTTCAAGAAGAGACTGGACTGCCATCTGTCAGAAACGGTGTAGGGTCTGTTGGGTGGGTGGGGGGTTGGACTAGATGACCTATAAGGTCCCTTCCAACTCTTAAATCTAAATCTGGCTTCCCTATTGACTTTGCTTGTCAGAAGGTCACAAAAGGTGATAATGTGACCCCAGGACACGGCAACCGTCATGAATACGAATTTATGCATATACGTTTGCATTTTGATCACCTGACCATGGGGAAGCTGCAAGGGTCGTGAGTGAGAAAAATGCTCATATATATATCACCTTTTTTTCGGGGCCATTTAAATCTGAACAGTAACTAAATGAAATGTTCGGTTTCAAGAACTATCTGTAATGGAAGAATGGGGTCAGAAGGGACCTTGGAGGCCTTCTAGTCCAACCCCCTGCTCAAGCAGGAGACCCAACACCATTTCAGACAAACAAACGGCTCTCTAATCCCTTCTTGAAAACCTCCAGGGATGGAGCACCTACAATTTATGGAGGCAAATTGTTCCACCGATTAATTGTTCTCCCCGTCAGAAAGTTTCTCCTTAATTCCAAGTTGCTTCTCTTCTTGATTAGTTTCCATTCGTCGCTTCTCTCTCCTGCCTTCAGTTGCTTTGGAGAATCGGTTGGAGAATAATTCTCTCTTCTCTTTATCCTTTTTACTCTCTCTGGAAAACCAAAGAGGGTCTGTCCTTAAATGCTTCCAATCCAACCCCCCTTTTTTTCCTTCTGTGGACCGAGAGACCTTTTCCACAGTGGTTCTCATCCTGTCTCCTCAAGGCCATTCTCACATACCATTTCACAGCCTCAGGAAACTCTCTTTATCATCCACTTTTGGGGGCGCAGCTGTTTGCTTTCTTTAACTCTGCCCCCACCTCCCCCCCCCACCTTTTTAAAGAGATGACCTATTCATCCGCCAGGTGACCCCGATCCTGCGGAGTTTTACCATCGCTCAAGGACTTTGCATTGTATTTCTTTTCTTTCAGGCTGCTTAAATTTTACCAATTTACGCTGGGCTCCCTGCCTCCTTCCTGACAACTGCTCCTTGATTTCCTTGCCTTTGTATGAGATTATAACATTTTGTTCTGTTTCCTGTTCCTTTCTTCCCACTAAGATCTTTAAGGATCTGTAAGAGTTTCAGCATGCATTGCTTTTGGGTTCCTTCAATTATTTGTGTGTTTTTTTTAAATCTTACCTTTATTACTTTAAAAACTAATAAAACTGAAGGAGGTGAACATGCATAATACTTTCTACCTATTCGTCATAGAGAGAGGGGGGAGAGAGGGAAGGAGAGAGAGAGAGGAAAGGAGGGAAGGAGAGAGGGGGAGTGAGTGAAGGGGAGAGAGGGAGGGATAGCAGGAGGGAGAGTGAGTGACGGGGAATGGCCCAAACTCACCCAGCTGACTTTTTTTTTTTTTGCCCTCCCTAAGGTGAAAATGGGATTCACTGTTTCCTGGTGAATTATCCAGCTAGATCACTTTGGACCAATCACTGGAAGACAGAGACTTCCAGTCCTGCCCTAGGCATGAAAGCCTGCTGGTAATTTTGAGCCAATCACCAGCAGGCGGTGAGTTCTAGCCCCGCCTTAGGCATGAAAGCCCGCTGGTAATTTTGAGCCAATCACCAGCAGGCGGTGAGTTCTAGTCCTGCCTTAGGCATGAAAGTCCGCTGGTAATTTTGAGCCAATCTCCAGCAGGCGGTGAGTTCTAGCCCCGCCTTAGGCATGAAAGCCCGCTGGTAATTTTGAGCCAATCACCAGCAGATGATGAGTTCTAGTCCTGCCTTAGACATGAAAACCAGCTGGGTAATCTTGGGTTAGTCCCATTCTGAAACCCAGCCTACCTCATAGGGTTGTTGTTGTGGGAAAAACAGAAGGAAGAAGATGTGTTGGATATGTTTTCCTTCTTCAATTACTTGTTAAAACAATAAAGTCAGGATACAGATCAATAAATAATTGTATTTAGAATTGTAGAGCTGGAAGGGACCTTAGAGGTCTTCTAGTCCAACCCCCTGCTAAACGGGACATCCCATACCATTCCTGACAATACGGCTATCCATTTGTCTTCTTGAATCCCTCTAGTGTTGAAAAATCCATAATTTTTTGAGTCAAGTCCTTCTAGGGTTTAACTGTTAAATGATTAATGCTTTTCCAATTTCTTCTTGAAAACTGCAAGCATCCACAACTTATTGTGCACAACATATGTGCTAATCATTCCCGACTCTAGAGGGTGGTGCTCATCTCCATTTCAAAGCTGAAGAGCCAGCGCTGTCAGAAGAAATCTCTGTGGTCATGTGACCAGCATGACTCAATGTTGAAGTCGCATGGAATGCGGTTACCTTCCCACCAAAGATGGTTCCTATTTTTCTACTTGCATTTTTTATGTGCTTTCGAATTGCTATGTTGGTGCTGAACTGCCGGCCTTTCTGATCAACAAGCTCAGCATCTTAGCTACTGAGGCAACATGTCCCGTAAATAAAAATATTTCTTTGCTTGATCCCAAAACCGCAGCCCACTTAAAAAACTTCAAGAGGTCATCAGCCTCTTGAGAAGTTGGAATATATATATTTCCTGGTGTGTGTGTGTGTGTGTGTGTGTGTGTGTGTTGTATTTGTGCTGATAAATAAATAAAGGGAGACTAGTATAGATGTATTTCAAGCTATTTAGTGAGCCATACCCTTACTGGGATTTGAACCTGGGCTATTTTATGTGTTAGGCAGTTGTATTAGCCTCTAAGCCACAAGCTCTCCTCCCTTATCAGCTGAGCCAAGGAAATGATTAAGTGTTATGTCAAAGCACCTGGTATGCCCAAATATGGGAGGGGGCATACTGCTTCCCTTTTGCCTTTCAGCTCCACCTTAGGAGACTTCCAGGCAGAAAACCATTTTTGTGTTGCATTTGTGCTGATAAATAAATAAAGGGAGACTAGTATAGCTCCATTTCAAGCTATTTAGCTCTCATCAGCTAGCCATACCCTTACTGGGATTTGAACCTGGGCTATTTTACGTGTTAGATGTTGTATTAGCCTCTAAGCCACAAGCTCTCCTCCCTTATCAGCTGAGCCAAGGAAATGATTAAGTGTTATGTCAAAGCACCTGGTATGCCCAAATATGGGAGGGGGCATACTGCTTCCCTTTTGCCTTTCAGCTCCACCCTAGGAGCCTTCCAGGCAGAAAACCATTTTTGTGTTGCATTTGTGCTGATAAATAAATAAAGGGAGACTAGTATAGCTCCATTTCAAGCTATTTAGCTCTCATCAGCTAGCCATACCCTTACTGGGATTTGAACCTGGGCTATTTTACGTGTTAGGCGTTGTATTAGCCTCTAAGCCACAAGCTCTCCTCCCTTATCAGCTGAGCCAAGGAAATGATTAAGTGTTATGTCAAAGCACCTGGTATGCCCAAACATGGGAGGGGGCATACTGCTTCCCTTTTGCCTTTCAGCTCCACCCTAGGAGCCTTCCAGGCAGAAAACCATTTTTGTGTTGCATTTGTGCTGATAAATAAATAAAGGGAGACTAGTATAGAAAAATGGTTTTCTGCCATTTGTGGCTTAGAGGCTAATACAACTGCCTAACATGTAAAAACACACACACACACACACATACATACATACATACATACAGTATATATATATATACACACACACACACACACACACACACGCCACTTCTTTCATTGAAGGGAAACGCTTGGCAAACGGCTTATGACCAAACCGTTTCTCATTTTCTCTCCCGTTTCTTCTTAAGAGCTGGCCACGTCGTAAACACTCCATCTTTCTTAAGTGCTGAGATTAAAAGTCTGTGTGACTACGGAAGAGGGAAATGAGATGGTCCGGCACTGGCGGGGGACGGCGGCCAAATTGCCTCTCCAGCCAGCATCTTCTCCTCATCTCCTGCTCGCTGACCTTCACCCATTTGTCAGGAAAACGTTGAGCCTCTTAATTCAAACCCTGGTGCTGCTTTCTCGCAAATTTATTACCTTGGACGGGTTGCGAGATTGGGGGAGGGGGAGAAGGGGACGGCCGCGAAGATAATAAAAAAAACCCTCCCTAGGAAAGGAAGATGACATGTGGATAGTCCTCGACTTACAACTGCTTGTTTATTGACCATTCAGAGTGGCACCGAAAGAGGCGAACTTACGACCATTCTTCACACCTAAGTTAAGCTCGATTCTACTTCACCGCTCGGCTGTTGTTTTACAGGTAGTCCTTGACTTCCAGCCCATTTAGTGACTGTTAAGGAGTTACAACCGCACTGAAAATGGTGACTTAGGACAGTTTTTCACACTTACGACCGTTGCAGCATCCCCATGGTCAAAATTCAGAGGCTTTGACTCATATTTATGACCGTTGTAGAGTCCCGGGGGGGGGGTTACGTGATCCCCTTTTGCAACCTTCTGACGAGCAAAAGTCAACGGGGAAGCCCGATTCACTTAACAACCAGGTGACCAACAACTGCAGTGATTCATTTAACAACCAGGTGACTAACAACTGCAGTGATTCATTTAACAACCAGGTGACTAACAACTGCAGTGATTCATTTAACAACCAGGTGACTAACAACTGCAGTGATTCATTTAACAACCAGGTGACCAACAACTGCAGTGATTCATTTAACAACCGTGGCAAGGAAAGTTGAAAATGGGGCAAAGTTCACTTAACAACTGTCTCAGAACCAAAAATTTGGGGCTTTGTTTCAGCTGGTACAAGTAGCCCCTCAACTTACATCCATTCATTTAGTGACCGAAGTTACAACAGGACTGAAAAAGGTGTCTTAGAACCAGTTTTCAAACTTATGACCATCGCAGCATCCTTTGTAGTCGCATGAATGAAATTCAGGCGCTTGGCAACCAGCATTTATCCATGACAGTTGCAGTATTCTGGGTCATGTGACTTCCACTTTCACTTGTAACCACAAAATCAATGGGATTCACTTAACGACCACACGATTCGTTTAATAAACTGCAGTTATTCGCTGAATAATTGTGCCAAAAGATCCTGAAATGAGGCAAATCTCACTTAACTGCCTTTCTTAGCAATGGAAATTTTGAGCTCACTTCTGGTCGTAAGTCAAGGACTACTTATAATCTTATTGACTATGGAGATTCTCAGTCGTCCAGGTCACGGTTGTCCCAAACTTGCTTTTTCCAAAAAACAACTGGACTTTCTGGTTTTTCTTTCTAATCAAAATACGTTTATTTCCATTTCCATTTCATTTCATACAATCACATGTATACTGTGCATGACCGGGGCATATAACATTGAATAATAAACACAGCCCTCGCTTTCATAGACCCTACCTCCCAAAATACAAACCCAATATGCCACCTTGACCCACCATACACCCTCTTTCACCCCCTCCAACTTACATCCTTCCTTCCAACATTCCGCTCTACTACCTACTTCCCCTCCCCCTCTATCGCTCCTCTCTCCCAATACATTCCCTCCCTTCCTTCTCCTCCTGCCTCCAATCCTTTCTCCCACCCTCGCTACCCCTCTTTCTTCTTTCACTCTATTCCTCCCTTCGGTGTATTTCTATTGTCTATCAATATATTCAGCTTGTCCTATCTTTACACTACCATTAAAAAGCCACAGTATACAAGTGCAATCATGTGCTTTGAGATCTAAGACATAATATATTTTCCCCCTCCCCCCCTCCCCCTAAAACCCCACCTCCCTTCCGTCCCCCCGACTTCCCAGAGCCCGTACACGGTATAGCTTTTTAACAAACACAGTCTAAGGTATCTTAAAAACAAAGCAGAAGAAAAGGATCGAAAGGATCTCTGCGTTGGACTCAGCTTCTTACTGTTACCCAAACTTTAAACAGTTTAAGTTATTACTAATCTTAAGCATATGCTATCTGGAATTTCTTAGTCCCATATTTGTTTTGTGTATAGTCAATCCATTTTTTCCAGTCTCGTTTATATCTCTCATTTGAGTGATCTTTAAGATATGCTGATATTTTAGCCATCTCGGCTAAGTTTGTAACTTTCAATGTCCATTCTTGGTTTGTAGGTACGTCTTCCTTCTTCCAGTATTGCGCCACTGAAGAAGCTTCTTGGATGAGAAGCGAAACATCTTCAAAGAAAAAACAGGAAGGAACAAGGAGGAAAAGGAAGTTCCAATGTACTCTTTCAATGTAGTGTACGTCTTAAGTTCTGTGTGTGTGTTTTGTATGTTTGTAAATTAAAAAAAAATTAATAAAAAAAACCAAAACCAGTCTCAGACCCGAACTGAGGACAACACAGTAAAAGTAAAAACTCTGGTTAATTTAATGGCCACAATTGCAAAAACATCTTAGACATTTTCACAGCCTGGCCTGGCACCAGCCATTTGGCGAACCAAGAATATGTCTGCCCCACTCTGGATATGGTTTAGGAAAGACATCGATGTTATGATCCTAGGATCAAATGGGATTTGTGTCGTTTTAAAAAGGAGCACGCATATTTAATTCACAAGCCTTCAGAGGGAAACCCAGTAGAAGTGAAAAATGCTGTAGGGACACAAGAGACTTCTTAGGCAGCAAGACAACCTTAACAAGTATATTAGCAGGCAGCGATTGTCAAGCAATGTTTCACAACTTCTGACGTTTTTCGGGTAAAGGGTTTCCCAAGGAACCCATTGCTTCTTCACCATCACGAGCCAGCAATCATGGAGATGTGTATTCACATCGCCTAGACAAGATCTGTATGGGGGGAGGGAGTGTCACATAATGTGGGAGACTACCATGTCTAACCATTGCTCTCTGCATCTGGGTGTATGTTCTAGGCCAGGGGTCACTGACCTTTCAAACCTCAGGGACCACTTAATTCATTATTTTAAATCCTCCAGACCACTAATATCATCTGCCTAATGACCAGCTGGCTGGGCGTGGCTAGGTGGACATGTGATTGGGTGGGTGTGGCCAACTTGATGTCACTCACATTGAGGGACACCTCACTGGTCTCTCCTCACTCCTCTCCTCCCAGCCACTCCTTGCCTGCCCGCCCGGGCTCCTTAGGGCCCCAACAGGAAGCCATTGCTGGAGCTAAGCAGCCACCAGGAGAAAGAGTTGGCAAAACAGTTCAGTTCAAATTGGATCTGACCGAGAAGGAGGCTCAGCAGAAGCACCTCACTGAGGACTAGGAGCATAGGCTTTCCAAGTAGAGGGAAGACCTGCGGGAGTGCAAGGCCAGGTGCCGGCGCCTGGAGGCTCAGTGGGCTGAGATGGTCAGCCAGTTCCAGGCCATGGTGCAGTCCCACTGGAGCGAGGCCCTCCGGCTCTTCACCACCAGCAGTGCTTCCCTCCAGCCTCCGCCCAAAGCCCCCCAGCAGGAGGCCAAAGCAGACCCCAAGTCGGAATTTCTGCCCCCTCTCCGACCCCCACAAAAAGACCCAGAAGGGGAAAGGAGGATCCATGTCATGATGCCACAACGTGTGGTCTCGATACTCCGAGACCGCCGTTGACACTTTTGCCACTGGACAGTCCATTGAGACCTAAACTGTCCCGTAGAGATGGTGATCAGGAAGACGAAACCTTGCTGGTGTCAGGGACATCGCAAAGTCCCTGATCGACCCAAGTGAAGCGCTTCATGCCAGCGGTAAACTGGCAGCCCCCAGGCTGTTGAAATCGGGATGCTCCGGAAGGAAAGAACTGAAAAGAGAATGTGAGTCCATCTGGTGAGGTATTTTTTTTCTATTTTGCAAAAGACTGCCCAAAGAAATTTTTCTTTAAAGCCAAATTAGATCCTTAAGCAAAAGAACTGAGTGGCGAAAATAACCCTAATTGGATTGCTATGGAAAGTTTTTTTTTTCTTTGTAACTATTTGTGGATTGAAGTGCTCACAACATTTTTCATTTCTCCTCTTAAAGTGAATGGATGGATTATTTTTCTTCTGCTTTTTAGCAATAGCAATACAGTTAGACTTATATACCACTTCATAGGGCTTTCAGCCCTCTCTAAGCAGTTTACAGAGTCAGCATATCGCCCCCAGAGTCTGGGTCCTCATTTCACCCACCTCGGAAAGATGGAAGGCTGAGTCAACCTTGAGCCGGTGAGATTTGAGCCGCTGAACTGCAGATAGCAATCAGCTGAAGTGGCCTGCAGTACTGCACTCTAACCACTGTGCCATCTCGGCTGTTGCTTTATTTTTTGACTTCTGGATTAAAAGCTTCCTTCTTATTTTAGCAATTCTTCCTATTACATGTTATTAAATCTCACTAAAAGAAATCAAAAGAACTTTGGTTCCTATAAGCCAGAGATAATTATTAGAAGGTGAAAAATTAGTACACTGCCACTTGGAGGTCAGAGGCTGGGGTTTTTGAAACAACGTTATCTCTTTTCTTTCCTTATTTGACTTCACTAACTTTGTAGCTGAAGGGTTTCCAACTTGTTTACAGAAACTGATAAAGAGCCAAGGGCATGAATTGTTTTCACAGGTGCCTCTGAGAACTATTTTGGCAGGGGAAAGAAAGGGGGGGGGGAAGAACCCTTCTCCTTTGAAGAGCATAAAAGAACTTGTGTTCAAGTCAATCTAAAATAAAAAATAAAAGAGGCCTGGAAGGCTAGAGTGGCATTGTCTATTAGGTTTTTTTTCTTTTTCTTTCTTTCTTCTATTTTGGAAATATGGATCAATATTCAGATGAGGAAACCTTAAAATTCCAAAATATCTTGGCTGGAACTCAAAATCTATTGGAAGGTATATGGGAGAATTGAGAAGAAGTTGGAAAGACTAGTCTTCCTCACAGCAAAAGATGATGGGGTTGGAGCCCCAAAAATTAAAGGGGAGAATGAAGATATAGAAGATAAAGATAAGACAATAGATGAATTTATTAATGGAGCAAACGTGGGTGAAAGTGGAAAGAAGGGAATATGGAAAAGGGAATTCGACGAATTGGAGCTCTACCCCAGATTCCAGGACACAGAAGAAAAAAAAATAGTAATGATGATAGACATAAAAAGAGAATCTTTTTCAGAAGCAAGATTGACAACCAAAGACAAGCTAATTTTAGTAGCAACTGGTGGGCAACGAGATTATCTGAGAAACCCTTCAAGCAACAAAGTGCGGAGAGAAGTCTATAAAAACCTTATAAAGGAGATAAAAAGAAGACTGACATCACAATTGGCAAGAGAGATAAGACTGTTTTGTGACTGGAAAGATACAGGTTGACAACAAAAGTTGATAATAAAAAAATTAGTTGATTTTGGTGATTAATAAGTAGGAATTTTGTAACTCCTAGATTGTTTTAGATTGTTATTAAATGTTTACTCGCTAACAATTAATTAACCATAAATAATAATAATGAAATGATAATGGATACAGCGTAATGATATATACATGTATTGACAATTTAGTAAAAGAAATTTGGATATAAATTGTGAATTGTGACATGGGAAAAAGATAAATTTCTATTAACAAATATTTATTTAGATCTTGTTATAAAGGTGTAAGGTATTTTTTTTTGGGGGGGTGAGGCCCTGACGAGAGGAGATGGGGCATAAATAGTAAATGATTTTTAGCCAACTATAATAACAACAAGGAAATGTTAATGGACATTGTTTAACAATATATACATGCTATGGTATTGGTTAAAGTAATTTGGATATACATTTTAGTCAGTGAATTGGAAACAAAGGGGGGAGGTTTAGAAACTTTACTAATTGACTTTTACTTAAAATATGCCATAAAGGTATAATGTTATTGCAGGATTTTTTTTGAAATATGTAATGAATGCCATTATATGGTTGTGTCTTTAAGTATGAATGATTAAAAGCATGTTCAAATAATTGTAGTCATATGAGAATTGGGGTACATTGATAGTAAAATATACAAAGATTGTTGACTTAAAGTGTATAATCTAATATGAACTATAAGTAATGACTGTGGAAGAAATGCACGAAAGTTATCTGTAACCAATCAACACCCTTTCTACAAGATGTAATGAAGGATGATTCCTTTTTTGTGTTTTTGTTCAGTTAAAATAAAATAAAATAAAAAAGACCCAGAAGGGGCAGAAGGGGGAGACTCTCTGCAGCAACACAAGCGTTCATTGCATGTATCTGGTCCAGGGGCCGTAGTTTGAGGACCCCTGATTTAGTGCAATATAAAAAATGCAAATAATTTTTCTGCGGACCATCAAAATTTTCTCACGAACCACCAGTGGTCTACAGACCACCAGTTGGTAACTGCTGTTCTAGGACAACTTTCTCTAAATCAACTCCCAGAATCCCCTAATCAGCTTGCTTGGTTTCAACACTCAGAATTCTTCATTTCATTTCATTTTCATTTTCATTTTATTTGTCTTGTATGCCGCCCACTCCCGGAGGACTCCGGGCGGCTCACAACAGACAAGGGAAAGGGGACAAATAGACAAAGACAACACTTAAAAAAAAAAGACGCAACATTCACAATTTCCATGGGGCTGGATGTTTCACAAGCCCCCCGGCCTGCTGGAGCAGCCAGGACTTGGTGGCTTTGCGGAAGGCCGGGAGGGTAGTAAGGGTCCAGATCTCCACGGGGAGGTCGTTCCAGAGGGCCGGAGCTGCAACAGAGAAGGCCCTCCCCCGGGGAGTCGCCAGCCGGCATTGGCTGGCAGATGGAATCCGGAGGAGACCTAACCTGTGAGATCTAATCGGTCTATGGGAGGTAATCGGCAGGAGGCGGTCTCTCAGGTACCCAGGTCCGATGCCATGTAGAGCTTTATAGGTAACGACCAGCACCTTGAAGCGGGTCCGGAGACTAATGGGTAGCCAGTGCAGCTCGCGGAGGATAGGTGTGGACTAACTGAAGTCTTCGAACACTCTTCAAGGGCAGCCCCATGTAGAGCACGTTACAGTAGTCCAGTCTTGAGGACTCCCCAGCATGCCGGCTGGGGAATTCTGGGAGTTGAAGTCCACATACCTTAAGCTCTGAGAAGGTGAGTTCTAGTCTGGTTTTAGGCATTAAAGCCAGCTGGGTGACTTTCAGCTAGGTGCCTGAGCTAGTCCCTCAATTTCATTCCAGTCCGCTTTACAGGATTGTTGTTGTTAGGTAAATAGGAGGAGGAAGAATTATTATGTCTGTTCACTGCCTCGAGTTACTTGTAAAGTAATATGGATTCAATAAAACTCTAACCTAATAACAATAATATGTGCGACGTATATAAAAATGGGGTGTTTTATCAACAAGATTTCTGCCACCATCTTGAATTTTTCACTTTCCCCTTGCAGATACCTCTATAAGTTTTCATTTTTCTTCTGTTCTGGGTTCATTTCGGCTTAGAAAGCTAAGCTACCACTTCAGACCGGCATTAAAAACTAGCAATTGTCTCTGCACGAATGCATTCACAAGTACTAATTAGACAAAAGTCTATTTTGCTCTCTGGAAAAACAATTGGAATAAGTTGGAAAGGACCTTGGAGGTCTTCTAGTCTAACTCCCTGCACAGGCAGGAAATCGAACCCCATTTCAGACAAAGGGTTGTCCAATTTCTTCTTAAAAACCTCCAGTGTTGGATACCCACAACTTCTGGGGGCAAGCTGCTCCACTGGTTAATTGTTCTCATTGTCAGGAAATTTCTCAGTTTAGGTTGGATCTTATCAGAGGTTGTTGCAGCTATCAAATCCAGAAAGCACACAGAGGTAACTGATTCAGCAGGATTCATCAACTTATCTTTATATACATAGTATAACACATGAGACATATATTCAACACCAAGAGTGGTTCTTACAACGTGGTAGATAGGAGAGATTGGCTTCCAGTTTCAGTTCAGAGCTCAGACAGTATTGTAGCTTTAGCACAGACTCAGAGCTATAGTAGTAAGACACGCCCAGGCTCCTAGCTGTCTCCAGCAAATACTGTTTCAGTTTCCAAACAGTCCCTGTTTGGCTGACCTGTTACCAAGTCTTTCCATTGGCTGACCTTGTTGCTTATTCCAGTCAAGGGTGGGTTGCGACCTGCATTACTGATGGTTCGGTGTGCAAAAAAGTTTGCTCCGCGTGCATGCGCATTTGCACCTAAAAAGGTCTGTGCATGCTCTCATTAAAAAGGGGGAAAAATACATTTTTGCAATGAAGATTGTTCTGTGCATGTGCAGAATTGAAAATCAAGATGGCACTGCCACCAGTAGAACAGGTTCTGGGGTGTGGCAGGCTGGGTTACTCCCTACTCGGCTGAACCAGTCCGAACTGGTAGGAACCCACTTCTGATTCCAGTCTATGAATATACTCTAACAGATCTCTCCTTGATTAGTTTCAATCCATTGCCTCTTGTCTTACCTTCAGGTGCTTTGGAGAATAAGTTGACAGTTGATAAGAAGAAGACTAACATGTCTCCCCTAGTCCTTCTTTCTATTAAACTAGACATCCCCAGTTCCTGCAACCGTTCTTCACATGTTTTAGCCTCCAGCCCCCTAATCATCTTTGTTGCTCTTCTCTGCACTCTTTCCAGAGTCTCCACATCTTGTTTACATCGTAGTAAACAAAACCGGATGCAGGATTCCACGTGTGGCCTCACCACGGCCTTATAAAGGGGTATTCACACTTCACCTGATCTTGATTCTATCCCTCTGTTAACGCAACATATTTGCTTATTAGTTGCAGCCTCTGAGTTCGGTCTCTTAATGCATCTTTCTAAGACAAGATCCGGGTATCCAAGTGTTGGAAGAAATATCCATCTGGTTCCATTCCAATTGGGAAGAAAGACACTGGAAACATGGAGGCTGACTGGAAAAATGGTTTGCCGAGAGACAGGGCCACATGCGTTTGAAGTCCTGGAAAACTGACCACGTGGAGTGAAGAGTGAGGGTTATTTATACCGTCCCTTGGGCCTTGCCCTTGAGCTTCCTGTTCGTGTGCAAGAGCATGTATTCTATTGGTGTGTAGTCAGACTCCCTTGGGGCCGTGTAGAGTCACGTTTGTCTGAAACAAGTTTGATTGAACCTTGGGCTGATGTAATGTCCTCAGGTGATTTTGAAACACAGTGAGCCCTGGCTGCTAGATAATCCTATTATGTCCTGGAGGGTCATGTCTTAATCCTATCACCCTGGAGCTGGAGGCCTTTTGTCTTGTAGATAGGTTGGTACCAAATATCCGTGACCTGTCAAAAGCGCGAACGTCATAAGCGTGCCGACAACACCGCGGCGCTAAAACCGCTATTTCAAAAGCGCGCCGACAACAGCACGCCGACAACAGCGCGCCGACAACAGCGCGCCAACAGAAGCGAAATTTCATTTAAGGTAAGATTTACAGTTAGGTTTAGGGTTAGGTTTAGGGTTAGGTTTAGGGTTAGGTTGAGGGTTAGGTTTAGGGTTAGGTTTAGGGTTAGGTTTAGGGTTAGGTTGAGGGTTAGGTTGAGGGTTAGGTTGAGGGTTAGGTTTAGGGTTAGGTTGAGGGTTAGGTTTAGGGTTAGGTTGAGGGTTAGGTTTAGGGTTAGGTTGAGGGTTAGGTTTAGGGTTAGGTTGAGGGTTAGGTTGAGGGTTAGGTTGAGGGTTAGGTTGAGGGTTAGGTTTAGGGTTAGGTTTAGGGTTAGGTTTAGGGTTAGGTTGAGGGTTAGGTTTAGGGTTAGGTTTAGGGTTAGGTTTAGGGTTAGGTTTAGGGTTAGGTTGAGGGTTAGGTTTAGGGTTAGGTTTAGGGTTAGGTTTAGGGTTAGGTTTAGGGTTAGGTTGAGGGTTAGGTTTAGGGTTAGGTTTAGGGTTAGGTTGAGGGTTAGGTTGAGGGTTAGGTTTAGGGTTAGGTTGAGGGTTACGTTATAGCGCGCTTCTGTCGGCGCGCTTTTGTCGGTGCGCTTTAGGGCTAATTAGTCGCTCATTTGTCGCACGGTTTTGTCACCGTGCTTTAGACACCGCGGTTTAGTCAGGCGCGCTTTTGTTGTGCACGCATTTGTGGTAGAACCCAAATATCTGCTGAAGCTCTGAGCTTCTGTCTCCCTTAAGATTTCTATTGCTCTTTTAGGGGAAATATAATCTTCCTTTTTAATATTTCCTAGAATATTTCATTCTTCTAGGAGAGAGGTAGGTGCTACTTTTCTACGCAAGGAAGGATAGAATCACAAAATGAACTGGTGTAAACCAAGGACTATTTGTTGTTATTTGCAAAGTCATGTCTGACCCATCGCGACCCCATGGACAACATTCCTCCAGGCCTTCCTGTCCTCTACCATCATCCGGAGTCCATTTAAGCTCATGCCAACTGCTTCAGTGACTCCATTCAGCCACCTCATTCTCTGTCGTCCCCTTCTTCTTTTGCCCTCCATCTTTCCCAGCATGAGGCTCTTCTCCAGGGAGTCCTTCCTTCTCACTAGGTGGCCAAAGTATTTGAGTTTCCTCTTCAGGATCTGGCCTTCTGAAGAGCAGCCAGGGTTCATCTCCTCTAGGACTGACCGGTTGGATGGCCTTGCAGTCCAAGGGACTCAGAGTCTTCTCCAGCACCAGAGTTCAAAGGCCTCCGTTCTTTAGCGCTCAGCCTTCCTTATGGTCCAACTTTCACAGCCATCCATTGCAACTGGGAAAACCAGAGCCTTGATTAGACATACTTTTGTTGGCAGGGTGACGTTTCTGCTTTTTTAATATGCTGTCTAGATTTGCCTTCTCAATTCCTGGCAAATAGATGGGGAAGAAACAGAGGTAGTGACAGATTTTATTTTCCTGCGCTCCAAGATCACCGCAGACGGGGACTGCAGCCAAGAAATTAAAAGACGCTTGCTCCTGGGGAGGAAAGTGATGGCAAATCAAGGACTACATGAATAGGAACTTTTCCAAACCTCTGTTGTTCTTCGTATATTTCTCTATCGCTCCAATCTTTGGCAGGTAGAATTAAGGTTTTCTTGTTTCATCCCATTTCCCTCCCAGTCTAGAGGCTCTAACTTGAGACGGTTGACCATGGCCATCATGCCCATTGACCCATCCTTGACCTTTACTCATAATAGCTGTTCGGTCAACCGGTCTGAATTTTAAGAGAGGGAAAGTCATCAAGGTAACATTAGCACAAAAGGTTATCTCGTTTGCA
>NW_022473666.1:17500-55656 GCF_009769535.1 Thamnophis elegans | reverse complement strand
AGAAGACAACCTTGATCTCATGGAGGTTTAGACTTTTACCACCCCCTGAAGAGGAAAATATGTAAACACAACAACGGATAGAGTGGATGGAGAGAGGAGTAGAAGGAAAGATAGGAAGGTGAGGAGAAAGGAGAGGAGAGAGGGAAAAGCAGAGGAAGAATTGGAGGGAATGTAAGAGTAGGAGAGTAGGAGAGAGGGGAGGAAAGGGAAGAAGAGTGGAAGGGTAGAGGGGAGGAAGGGGAAGGAGAGAAGGGAAAGGAGAGGAGGAAGGAAGGAAGGAAGGAGAGAAGAAAGAAAAGAAAGGGGGGAAGGAAGGAAGGAGGGAGGGAAGGAGAGAAGAAAGGAGGGAAGGAAGGAGGGAAGGAAGAAGGGAAGGAGAGAAGGAGAGAAGAAAGGAGGGAGGGAAGGGGGAAGGAGGGAGGGAAGGAAGGAGGGAAGAAAGGAGAGAAGGAGAGAAGAAAGGAGGGAAGGAAGGAGGGAAGGAAGGAAGAAGAAGTAGGATTGTTGTAAGATAAGATGGGTTTATGGGATGGTAAGAAAGCAATTTCAAGTATATTGTCAACTGTAGGGGAGAAAAATTGTTACAAATACATATTATTAATAACAGTTATGAAATCATATAATTGTGAATGTATATATGAGAAATAATTTTTTTTTAAAAAAAGACTTTTACAGGAGAACTCTTTTGAATCAAACATCACTACTTCAAGGGACAAAAAAAAGGGGGGGGGAGAAGGGTACCCCAACCCGATTGAATGCTGAGTTGTGATTCAGCACATCCACACCTGAGCAGTGATTAGGAAGAAAAGAATGGCTTAAAAGTTGGGCTTCTGACAATCCACGGAAACACATGTTCATACTTGGAGGAAATAGCTACAGGCAAGATTGACTGACTGTGAAAAGCTTTCTCTGATGGTCGGCAGAGGAGAAAAAGATCACAACAGTCCAGAGCACTTTTTCTCCCCTCTGACAATTTCTGCCTGGTTTTTATGAGTAAGTCACATTTTCCTAGACATACAGTATGAAACACAACATTGGAGGAGATAAGGCTGCTCTGTCTTGGGAGGAAAGGAAGGGCCTCTATCACTTGAGCCAATGGGTCAGTAGGTCAGTTGTCAACACTTTTGCAAATACCACTGCAGTGCAATCTGTAGAGAAGAGAAGGAAGAGGTAGGAAGAGGTGGAGTTAAATGTATTATCAGTTTAGAACCCATTGAGCCTTAGGTAAGGCAAAGGTTTCCCTCGTACATATGTGCTAGTCATTCCCGACTCTAGGGGGCAGTGCTCATCTCCATTTCAAAGCGAAAGAGTCAGCGCTGTTCTGAAGACATCTCCATGGTCATGTGGCCGGCATGACTAAATGCCGAAGGCGCACAGAACGTTGTTACCCTCCCGCCAAAGGTGGCTCTTGTTTTTCTACTTGCATCTTTTACGAGCTTTCAAACTGCTAGGTTGACAGAAGCTGGGACAAGTAACTTGTCCCGGGAGCTCACTCTGTTACGCAGCGCAAAGGATTCGAACCACGGAACTTCTGATCTTTCTCATTCACAAGCCCAGTGTCTTAGCCACTGAGCTACTGAGTCCCAATGAGCCTTATCTAGTGCCAATTTTGTGTTGATAGTTAGTTTACCAGATACTTCTGTATAGGCTTAATAAATCTTTTATGCTGCAACCTTACAAAAGGTCCT
Source organism: Thamnophis elegans (assembly GCF_009769535.1). NCBI lineage: Eukaryota > Metazoa > Chordata > Lepidosauria > Squamata > Natricidae > Thamnophis > Thamnophis elegans. Next base: position 53,968 of record NW_022473666.1, on the reverse strand, counting down.
GATTGTTTATGCTTGATACAATTCTACATATCATTGCAGCATATCTATCATCTCTATCTCTATCTGTAACATATCTACCTACCTACCTTCCTACCTACCTACCTACCTACCTACCTTTACCTTCCTACCTACCTTCCTACCTACCTACCCAGCCAGCCAGCCAGCCAGCCAGCCAGCCAGCCACCCAGCCAGCCACCCAGCCATCTAGCCATCTAGCCATCTAGCCATCTAGCTATCTAGCCATCTCCATCCATCCATATCTCCATCTCCATCTCCATCTCCATCTCCATCCATCCATTCATCCATTTATCCATCCATCTCCATCCATCCATCTCCATCCATCCATCTCCATCTCCATCTCCATCTCCATCTCCATCTCCATCTCCATCTCCATCTCCATCTCCATCTCCATCTCCATCCATCCATCCATCCATCCATCCATCTTATCTATCTAGGCACATAGGGGTAAGAGACAAAAAGAGAATGAATAAATGAAAGAGGGATGGAAAGAAAAATGGGGAGAGGAAATGAAATAAATGAAGGAGGGAAGGGAAAGCTGAGAGGAGGGAGGGAGGAAAGGTGGGGAGAAAAGAAGAGAGGAGAGGAGGTGAGGGGAAGAGAGGAGAGGAGAGGAGAAAGGATGGAAAGGAAAGGAAAGGAGAGGAGAGGAGAGGAAAGGAAAGGAAAGGAAAGGAAAGGAAAGGAAAGGAAAGGAAAGGAGAGGAGAGGAGAGGAAAGGAAAGGAAAGGAAAGGAAAGGAAAGGAAAGGAAAGGAAAGGAAAGGAAAGGAAAGGAAAAGGATCTTGAATTAACTTGTAAGGAAGACAAGTACCCCTCCACAAAGAACTCTTTAAATGGGAAAGTTAACTACAAGTCATAGGAAGAAAAGTGTTGCTAAGTTATTTGCTTCCTTTGGCTACAAGTATAAGTAGACAATTAGCATAAATCTATCTTTGAAGTATTGCAGCTGATGGTATTTTGCTGAGCCATTTGTACCAAGTATCACACTTAATTGCAAATGTGCTGACTTGAAGTAGCATTTGTGCTTGCATGCATACACACTTATACACACACAATTGCCAAGCTTATACAAGCTTTTTATTTAGCAGCATAGCCTATTTCTTATTTCTTTTCCCTTTTAATCATTCTCTTATTAAAATGTATGATAGTATAAAATACAACCAAAAGAAGGATTAAAAGAAGGGGGGAAATGAGGAGGTGCAGGAAAAAAGGATAGGAAAATAAAAAGAAAATATGGATTTTTGATTCATTCGAGCACCTATTGCATTTTTTGCAGTCTTAACTTTTTGCACTATATTCCGTTATCACAAATCGTTTCTATAAGAACACAAATGTTCAATCTTCAAACAACGCCATTGTGACACCATTTCAAATGTCAGCGGATAACAAAAGCTAACTGTGTTGACTAACAAGAATTTCCACCCAGTTGTTGATGATGATTTATTGCTGCCCCTGAGCCTGCCAGTGGTCAATACTTCAGATTAATCCTCCCTTAAGCTTATCCTTATTTCTTTTATGGGGGGTAGAGGGGGTCACATTTACGTTTCCTCAAAAGTACAATACAATAGCAGAGTTGGAAGGGACCTTGGAGGTCTTCTAGTCCAACCCCCTGCCTAGGCAGGAAACCCTATACCGTTTCAGACAAATGGCTATCCGACATTTTCTTAAAGACTTCCAGTGTTGGGGCATTCACAACTTCTGGAGGCAATTTCTGTTCCACTGATTAATTGTTCTCACTGTCAGGAAATTTCTCCTCAGTTCTAAGATGCTTCTCTCCTTGATTAGTGTCTACCCATTGCTTCTTGTCTTGCCTTCAAGTGCTTTGGAGAATAGCTTGACTCCTTCTTCTTTGTGGCAACCCCTGAGATATTGGAACACTGCTACCATGTCTCCCCTAGTCCTTCTTTTCATTAAACTAGACATACCCAGTTCCTGCAACTGTTCTCCATATGTTTTAGTCTCCAGTCCCCCTAATCATCCTTGTTGCTCTTCTCTGCACTCTTTCCAGAGTCTCCACATCTTTTCTACATCGTGGCAACCAAAACTGGATGTAGTATTCCAAGTACATCCTGTGCAGGGGTGGGATTCAAACATTTTAGCAACCGGTTCTCTGCCTGGTTGCTGGGTGGATGTGGCCATGGTGAGCATGGCCTACTCAGCCACCTGCACCATGGTGGGAGGGGGGTTGGCCCTCCCCTGGCTCCAGAAGCTTTCCTCGAGCCTCCAAGAGGGCGAAAATGGCCTCCCCCAGCTCCGGAGGCCCTCTGGAGACCGGAAATGGACCCATTTCCAGTCTTCCCAAACTTCTGGGTGGCCCATTTTTCACCCTAACAGAGGCTCTGTGTGGGCCCTGCACTTACATGGTACCCAAAACAGGCCGTATGGAGACTCCTGGGAGGGGAGGGGTGGGCGGGGCCAGCTAGACCTTGCAATTACCGGTTCAGCGAACCAAATGTAAAATTAGCATCCAGTTCTCCCGAACCAGTTGAAATCGGCTGAATCCCACCCCTTGATCCTTTGCCTCTTTATGTTCTCAAATCCATCAAGCTTCCCACTCCGGCTCCCTATCAGGTTTTGCCTCAGCAAGTCAAGGCCTCTCTTAAACTCCCAGAGAACATGGTCGGATAGGTTTTATTTTCTGCGGATTCTGTCTTTTCTCTCTCTCTCTCTCTCTCTCTCTCTCTCTCTCTCTCTCTCTCTCCCTCCCTCCCTCCCTCCCTCCCTCCCTCCCTCCCTGTCTCTCTCTCTCTCTCTCTCTCTCTCTTTGGAGTGGCTGTTTTAAATTCAGAGTCATGTTCTTTTTTTGGATAAATGGGGTAATGGTTGAGGTCTCGGGCGAATCCTCGGAGTTGCAAGTTAAGGATGCAGACCTGACAGATGGTCTGCCTGAAGAGCCCACAGGCAGGCAGATACCTACAGCTGCTCTAGGAAGCCCTGAGCAAGTGGAATGTGATTTAGAGAATGAGGAGATAGCTTACTACAGGGTGTATTATCTGCAGAACAGGTCTGTAGGGATGAAGGGATGAGCAAAGGAAATCGGAATTATGGAATTACAGTGTCGAAAGGGACTTTGGAGGTCTCCCTGCTCAAGCAAGAAACCTTTATATCATTGTAGCATTTCAGACAAAATGGTTGTCCAGTATCTTCTTTAACGCCTCCAGTGATGAAGCACCCACAATTTCTGCTGTTCCACCGGTTAATTGTCTTGACTGTTAGGAAATTTCTCTTTAATTCCAGCTTGCTTCTCTCTTTGATTGGTTTTCAGCTAGGGACGTGGTGGCTCGGTGGTTAAGATGCTGAGCTTGTTGATCAGAAAAGGTTGGCGGCTCAGCGGTTCGAATCCCTAGTGCTGCGTAACGGAGTGAGCTCCCGTTACTTGTCCCACCTTCTGCCAACCTAGCAATTCAAAAGCATGTAAGAGGGCAAGTAGAAAAATAGGAACCACCTTTGGTGGGAAGGTAACAGTGTTCCATGCATTGTTGGCATTTAGTCATGCCAGCCACATGACCACGGAGACGTCTTCGGACAGCGCTGGCTCTTCGGCTTTGAAACGGAGATGAGCACCGCCCCCTAGAGTCGGGAACGACTAGCACATATGTGCGAGGGGAACCTTTACCTTATTGTTTCTTATCTTGCCATTTGGTGCTTTGGAAAATAGGTTGATCCTCTCTTCTTTGTGGCAGCCCCTCAAACATTGCAACGTTTTTATCATGTCTCCCCAGTGGCGTGATTCAAATATTTTTTACTACCAGTTCTGTGGGCGTGGCTTTGTGGGCGTGGCTTGGTGGGGAGGGGTTCATGTGACCGAGTGGGTGGGGCCGAAGTGGGGAAGCTTATGTTCATATGTTTTAGTCTTTAGACTTGAAATCATTCTGTAGCAGCAGATTGAGGTTTTGTTTAGCAATCTACTTACGAAAGACTAGGACTCGAGACCACGAAGGTGTGAGAGAAACAGGTTTATTGATGCATCGAGTTCAGTGTGCTCACACACCAAAATCTGAACTGCCTGGGCTCTGCCCAGGATGCTACTTTAATGCCGTGTTCCACACTGTGCATTCTCAAGGCTTTTCCATACACGAGACAAATATGACATTTCAAAAAGGAGAAGTTCATTTTGGAATGTTACAAACAGAAATACATAGGAAAAATACAAAAAGAGAAGTTCTTATAATGTCTTAAGCTATCAGCTGTTTCACCTCTGTTCTATCTTACACCCACGCCTGGCTTCCTGTGCCCCTCCTTCACAGCGTCTTGTCACACTGTTCCAGCACTATTTTTAATACTTAGGAGGAAGTTAGAAGTCAAAGTGGACTAGAGTGAAATGTCACGCTAATATAAATTTATAAGGTCCATTCTATTAAGACCACCTAACCTAGCCAGCCACTGGTGGGTTCACCTGTGCACCCCCTCCTGCCTCAATTCTTCATTGTTCTTTTCTGCACTCTTTCCAGATTCTTCTAGGTAGAAGAAAACAGTAGCACCACTAATCAGGCCTTGCCCACTCCTAGACCAGTGTTTCCCAACCTTGCCAACTTGAAGACGTGTGGCATTCATGATGTTCCCTAGCTGGGTTAAGAAACATCTGCAAGAAAACAATCAAGCTCAGAGAACACCGAGGACCTCCCATTTCAAACCCGAGTTATCAAGATTCTCTCTTGCTTTTGCTCATTTTGCCATTTGAGGTAGTCCCCGTTTAGCAATTACAGCAGTGGGATTCAGCCGGTTCGCACCTATTCGGGAGAACCAGTTGGTAACTTTCTAAGCAGTTGGTAACTGTTGGTAACTTTCTAAGCAGTTCGGAGAACCAGTTGTTGGAAGAAATCTCATTTTGTGGTTTTTTCTACTTTGCAGGTCTAATCCTGTAAAGAAGGCATGAAGGAAACATTCTGGTATTGCTTCTAGCCTCATCTTTGTTGCCCTGCTTACAGAAACTGCCTCTCCGGTTAACCCTGATTACATTGTAAAAGCTAAGGTGAAGCGCCTGTTGATGTGAGTGACGTTGGATTGGCCACGCCCACACAGTCACATGACCACCGAGCCCCGCCTACCCAGCTGGTCATTAGGCCAGAGAACCGGTTGTTAAATTATTTAAATCCCACCACTGAGCAACTACCTTAGTTCGTCACCGTTCACAGTTATAACTGTGGTGAAAAAAATTAACTTTGTGACCAGTGTTAACTAACCAGCTCTGCTTCTGCAGGTTGGTCTTTCAATTAAGGATTCCATAATTATCCATTCAGATAGTCTGCATTTCAGTACGATCAGGGGTAGGTTCCGGATTCTTCTCAGTTCCGGTTCACTCAGGGATGCACTTTGCACACGTGCGCATGCACAGTATGTAAAATAAAGATGGCAGCACCTATGACACCGCTGATAGAACTGGTTTGGGGGGCGTGGCTGGCTGAATTACTACCTACTCGACCTAACTGGTCCAAGCCGATAGGAACCCACTTCTTAGTATGGTTCTGAGCAGTGATGGGTTTCAAAAATTGTTTGAACCTACTCTGTGGGTGTGGCCTCCTTTGTGGGAGTGGCTTGCCACCCCCATGTGACCGGATGGGAGTGGCTTGCAGCCCATGTGACCGGATATGAAGATGCCGACGACACTTGTCAGAACCACCTTAAATTACCTCACACACAGCACTGGCATGCATAAGAATAGGATGTAAACTTGTTTTTTAAAAGGCATCTTTGGTTTGCGTTGAAACAACTTCAACACACGCAATGTTCTGATTGCACCACAAACGCAGTAGTCATCCTTACCTTTCACAGAGGCACTGAGTTTTATAAATCTGAGCATGATAGTGTAGAATAATAGTTGTAGTTGTAGTTGAGTTTATTTATAGGCCGCCCTTTTCCCTGAGGGGACTCAGGGCGGCTAACAACTTGTATGGGAGGGGGAAACATACGATGACATATAAACACAATATATAATTAAAATCGAGCAACATTCATTCAACATTTGGGTGGGGGTGGATTATACTCTTTACCCCCAGGCCTGACGGGATAGCCAGATCTTGAGGGCTGTGCGGAAGGTCTGAAGGGTGGTGAGGGTACGAATCTCCACGGGGAGATCGTTCCAGAGGGTCGGAGCTGCTACTGAAAAGGCTCTCCTCCGCGTAGTTGCCAGCCGGCACTGGCTGGCAGATGGCACTCGGAGGAGGCCTAATCTGTGAGATCTAATGGGTCGAGAGGAAGTGATTGGCAGGAGGCGGTCTCTCAAGTACGCAGATCCACTACCATGAAGGGCTTTGTAGGTAGTAAGAAGCACCTTGAAGCGCACACGGAGATCAACAGGTAGCCAGTGCAGCTCGCGGAGGATAGGTGTTATGTGGGCGAACCGAGGTGCACCCACAATCACTCGCGCGGCCGCATTCTGGACTAGCTGAAGCTGCCGGATGCTCTTCAAGGGCAGCCCCATGTAGAGCACATTGCAGTATTCCAGCCTAGAGGTCACGAGGGCGCGAGTGACTGTTGTGAGAGCCTCCCGATTCAGGTAGGGTCGCAACTGGCGCACCAGGCAAACCTGGGCAAATGGATCATATCCAAAGATCAGTCGTGGGTTTCAAAAAAATTTGGAACCTCTTCTGTAGGTGTGGCCTGCTTTCCGGGTCCACTGGTGGAACCTCTTCTAACCGGTTCGGTAGATTTGACGAACCGGTTCTACCGAATAGGTGCGAACTGGTAGGAACCCACCTCTGGTTCTGAGGGAGCAAAATATCTAACTTTCTCCTCAGAAATTCAGTTCATCTCCAAAATAAAGTCCCTCCTTAGAAGGCCTGCTCTGTATAAATTGATCGGACTTCCTTTTCCCATTTTGACATTTTTCCCCCTCCTTCTGTTAGAGCAGAAACTTTTGCTCCTGGCATCGCCTGAGGCCGCCCTTGTGTAAAAAAAAGAAAATAGTCCAAAAAAGAACGAGAACGAAAGCAACGCGGTTTGCAAGATAAAAAACGCAACCAAGGAAAAATAAAATTGGGAAGGAATTATTCAGACTTCAAAGTGCCAATCCTCTTGCTTTAAGGTATTTTGAGATGCTGAGGTAAACATTTCTGCTGAGGAAAACTGAAATGCTACCGCTACAATCCATGGGCTATACAGGTAATCCTTGTATTCGTTTCGTGACTATGCAAAAGTTAACAACGGGACTGAAAAATGTGACTTATGAACATTTTTCACAGTTATGACCTTTTCAGCATCCTCGGGATCAAAATATGGACGCTTGGGAACTGGTTTCACATTTATGACGGTCACAATATCCCAGGGTCAGGGGATCAATTGGGACACCAATTATCATTGTATTTAAGTACAATGACAATAAAGATTATACTTATACTTATCCCCTTTTGCGACCTCCTGACAAGCGAAGTCAACGGGGAAGCCAGATTCACAACAACCGGGTGACTCGCTTATCAACTTCAGTGATTCACTTAACAACTTGGGCAAGAAAGGTCATAAAGTGGAGCAAAAAACAACAAATATGTCTCACTTCACCACAGAAATTCTGACAGTTAGAACAATTAACCAGCACAATGTCTCCAGGAGATGTGGGTGCTCCGTCACTGGAGGTTTTAAAGAAGAGGTCTTGTCTGGAATGGTGGAAGGTCCCTGGATTGAGGCTGGGGTTAGACTAGAAGACCTCCAAGTTCCCCTCCAACTATTCTGCTTCTTCTCAGATTTAGGTCAACCCCTTTTTTAATTCTAGTTTCTTGAATGACTATGGAGAGGTAAGTGAACAACGGATGAGGGAAAAAACACAAAGGAATCTATGAATATTCATGATCCAGCTTTGAATACGGCATTCCTGTAAATTATAAATGCCTGGCAGCAAATCTTCAGAATCTTTCTCTGCATCATATTAAATCAACAGGAAGATTTACATTCAGATTCCACCCATGAAGAAGGATTAGATAGAGGAGAGAGAAAAAAAAACCCTAAGGCCATTACCATAGTTTCAGCTAAATTAAAGTAATGGCTAGAGAAGCAGAAGGGTGGAAAGGATATTTCTGGTAAAAATAAATGCAGTATCTATGGGCAGTAAAACTTGTAAGTCAAGGATCCAAATAAGAATGCACGGATTTATGCACAGAAATCCTCACAACCAACCTTCATGTTGTTGGAAATAATATCCATCTGGGTCCAGTTACAAGCAGGGAGAAAGACACTGGAAACATGGAGGCTGATTGGAAAGATGGTTTCGTGATGAAAGAAAAAGCTCATGGGTGGTTCTGGGCAGATGACCCCATAGTGTTGAGAGAGAGGGGGCTATTTATACCTTCTCTTGGGCTTTGCACTTGAGCTTCCTGTTCCTGTGCAAGAACATGCATTCTATTGGCTGTTGGAGGGGTCATCGCTAGCTCTGTAGGTTGTCTGAATCCCAGGTTTGGTTAAAGTTTGGACTTTCGGAGATGACATAATGTAGAGGATGTTGTGAAAGAGGGTTGGGCAATTCCTATTATGGCATAATGTCTTAATCCCATCACCCTGAAGCAGGAGGTCTTTTGTCTTGTAGATAGGCTGGCCCAGTCCTTCTCAATGGGCACCGAATATCTGCTGGGGTCATGGAGCTGTTTTCTGTCTTTAAAGCATGTTTCTTCTTCTGTCATCCAGGGAAATGTAATATGCTGCCTGTCAGGCCTGCAATTATATTCAATTTAGAATTTTGGCCTGCCACACTTTCTCTTATTTCATTATGCTGCATCATTAGTATAGTTGATGGGAGGGAGGAATAGACAGGAGTAGGATTGTGGAATGTGTTGTTTTCATTCTTTACTAGAAGCCAAAGTCATCTTTTGTCTCTGCACTTTTACACCTGACCGGAAGCAGCTGGGTGGAGATGCCAGCGTGGAAGAAGATTGGACCATGTGATGGATTGTGGGTGTGGGGACAAGATCATGAACTTTTCACTGGGTGGGATTCTGATGTAATTTCCAGAATTGGGATTAACGCAGATGTGCCTAAGATGTCTGCTTTATTAAATTGGAACTTTAAGGATCGTTATGCCTTGGACTCTGATTTAATTCTGCATGATACTTGGAACACTTTTTTAAATATTTCTCAAAATATTTCCTTCTTCTAGGAGAGGGATGGGTGCTAACTTCCTACAATGTCAAAGAGCAAACAATAGTAATGCTGAGCAGGGTTATCCCATAGAACCATTTTCCAAAATATGGAGGAACGTATTTCTTTGCCCACAATAGCCCCGGCCTACGGAATTTCCCAGCGAAAGAGGCGATGATGCTCATAAATTCTTCCTGATCTGAATTCATAAAAGATCAGATTAATTTAGGAATTCAGGTAGTCCTTGATTTACAAGGATCTGTGTTGTTGTCGGTGTTCCAAAATAACCTCCAAAAGTAAACCCATCCAATCCAATCAGGTCCCATCCAGTTCCGGTCAGATGCAGAGGTGCAGAGACGACAGATGACCTTGGCTTTCTAGAAACAATGTTGTTATGGCTACAGATGATAGAACGATAGGGATAGACAGATGATAAAGGATGGATGGACAGACGGATGTCTGGTGATCTTTGAGATTGCTTGTTTCCTTGCAGATGTCTTATTACCTAACTAGGGAACGTCATCAGTGCTAGACGCTTGCTCAAACCTCCTTCCCTTCTAGCACTGATGAAGTTACCTAGTTTGGGCAATGAAACACCTGCCGGAAAACAACCAAGCTTACAGAGCACCAAGGACCCTTCTTTTCAACCCTGAGCTACAAATAGTCTCCTTGATTAATATCAGGATCCCCCCCCCACACCCCCATCCCCGCTCCGTCTGCCTTGAGTGAGTTCAGACAGAGACAAATCCACCATCTGGCAAGAAAGCTGTACCTGCCTTGCTGTGAGCAGGATATGTACTCTGTATATATAGCCTCCAGCATCCTCTCTAAATCCAGATTCTTATAGAAATATAATGTGTTCTCTGACTTATCACGAGGAAGTCAAGAACTGGGGGAAATATGCAATTTTTCGTTGGTTTGTCTTTGTTTGTTTCTTTTAAAGACAGATCGCAGGATTAGAAGAAGCAAGTTGGGAGTGTGATTTAGCACCCCTTTGTTAATGGGTTTCATCCCTGCAGATTAATGACTCCGTCCGCACAATCATGTGTGGGTGGATAAGGAGGGGGGGGGGAGGAGTGATCATTAATTATTGGGCAAAATAAGGTGGCCATTAATTATTGGGAGAAACAAATTTGCCAATTGGCTCAGAGAAATATCAGGAAAAATGAAGGGCCTCCTCGTGCATCTCCTGTGCCATTCTGACATGCCAGCCTCATGTTTCCTTTGGTGGGTCAAGATAAGCTGGCACCCACACTAAAAGCTGCAGGAGAAATTTATCTATTGGTATACTTTATTGTCAGTGTACCTCGTACAATGAAATTAAATGCCATCTAAAAGACAATAATGATCTTAATGTATAAGAGTGGGATGATTTGAATACTTTGGTATAATTGTATGTAGTGACCATTTTATATTAGAAAGATCTTTGCATATTAAGTGGATCAATGACGATGTAATGAACAATATATATATATATATATATATATATATATATATATATATATATATATATATATATATGTGTGTGTGTGTGTGTGTGTGTGTGTGTGTGTGTGTGTGTGTGTGTAATATATAGTGGAAGTGTGACCTTCCTCCCATACTTGGGCATACCAGGGGTTGTGACTTTAAGTATATACCTCCCACCCTGGCTGGCTGATAAAGGAGTCGGTCTCTGTAGCTCAAATGGTTAACTCCCTGCCTGGGAGGCAATAGAGCACAGGTTTGATTCCCAAAAACTTGGGTATGGCTAGCTGATGAGAGCTAAATAGCTTGAAATAGATCTATACTAGTCTCCCTTTATTTATTTATCAGCATAAATATAACAAATGTAACAAAAAAGGCAACAGTAAAAAATATTGGGTTTCTGTCTGGATGGACTCTTGTGACGAGCCTAATGACAGAGAGTGGAAGTGTGACCTTCCTCCCATACTTGGGCATACCAGGGGTTGTGACTTTAAGTATATACCTCCCACCCTGGCTGGCTGATAAAGGAGTCGTTCTCTGTAGCTCAAATGGTTAACTCCCTGCCTGGGAGGCAATAGAGCACAGGTTCGATTCCCAAAAACTTGGGTATGGCTAGCTGATGAGAGCTAAATAGCTTGAAATAGATCTATACTAGTCTCCCTTTATTTATTTATCAGCATAAATATAACAAATGTAACAAAAAGGCAACAGTAAAAAATATTGGGTTTCTATCTGGATGGATTCTTGTGACGAGCCTAATGACAGAGAGTGGAAGTGTGACCTTCCTCCCATACTTGGGCATACCAGGGGTTGTGACTTTAAGTATATACCTCCCACCCTGGCTGGCTGATAAGGAGTCATTCTCTGTAGCTCAAATGGTTAACTCCCTGCCTGGGAGGCAATGGAGCACAGGTTCGATTCCCAAAAACTTGGGTATGGCTAGCTGATGAGAGCTAAATAGCTTGAAATAGATCTATACTAGTCTCCCTTTATTTATTTATCAGCATAAATATAACAAATGTAACAAAAAGGCAACAGTAAAAAATATTGGGTTTCTATCTGGATGGACTCTTGTGACGAGCCTAATGACAGAGAGTGGAAGTGTGACCTTCCTCCCATACTTGGGCATACCAGGGGTTGTGACTTTAAGTATATACCTCCCACCCTGGCTGGCTGATAAGGAGTCGTTCTCTGTAGCTCAAATGGTTAACTCCCTGCCTGGGAGGCAATGGAGCACAGGTTCGATTCCCAAACATGGGTATGACTAGCTGATGAGAGCTAAATAGCTTGAAATAGATCTATACTAGTCTCCCTTTATTTATTTATCAGCATAAATATAACAAATATAACAAAAAAGGCAACAGTAAAAAATATTGGGTTTCTGTCTGGATGGACTCTTGTGATGAGCCTAATGACAGAGAGTGGAAGTGTGACCTTCCTCCCATACTTGGGCATACCAGGGGTTGTGACTTTAAGTATATACCTCCCACCCTGGCTGGCTGATAAGGAGTCATTCTCTGTAGCTCAAATGGTTAACTCCCTGCCTGGGAGGCAATGGAGCACAGGTTCGATTCCCAAAAACTTGGGTATGGCTAGCTGATGAGAGCTAAATAGCTTGAAATAGATCTATACTAGTCTCCCTTTATTTATTTATCAGCATAAATATAACAAATGTAACAAAAAGGCAACAGTAAAAAATATTGGGTTTCTATCTGGATGGACTCTTGTGACGAGCCTAATGACAGAGAGTGGAAGTGTGACCTTCCTCCCATACTTGGGCATACCAGGGGTTGTGACTTTAAGTATATACCTCCCACCCTGGCTGGCTGATAAGGAGTCGTTCTCTGTAGCTCAAATGGTTAACTCCCTGCCTGGGAGGCAATGGAGCACAGGTTCGATTCCCAAACATGGGTATGACTAGCTGATGAGAGCTAAATAGCTTGAAATAGATCTATACTAGTCTCCCTTTATTTATTTATCAGCATAAATATAACAAATATAACAAAAAAGGCAACAGTAAAAAATATTGGGTTTCTGTCTGGATGGACTCTTGTGACGAGCCTAATGACAGAGAGTGGAAGTGTGACCTTCCTCCCATACTTGGGCATACCAGGGGTTGTGACTTTAAGTATATATATATATATATATATATATATATATATGTATATGTATATGTATATGTATATGTATATGTATATGTATATGTATATGTATATGTATATGTATATGTATATGTATATGTATATGTATATGTATATGTATATGTATATGTATATGTATATGTATATGTATGTATGTGTATATATATATATATATATATATATATATATATATATATATATATATATATATATATATATATATATATATATATTACAACCCCCGGTATGCCCAAATATGGGAGGAAGATCACTACTTCCATTCTCTGTCCTTCGGCTCGTCACAAGAGACTGGACTAGAAGACTTGGAAGGTCCCTTCCAGCTCTGTTATCCTTCCTTCCTTCCTTCCTTCCTTCCTTCCTTCCTTCCTTCTTTCCTTCCTACTGGAGGTTTTTAATAAGAGACTGGACAGCGACCTATCTGAAATATTATAGGGTCTCCTGCTTGAGCAGGGGGCTGGACTAGAAGACCTTCAAGGTCCCTTCCAGCTCTGTTATTTTGCCTTCCTCCTTCCTTCCTTCCTTCCTTCCTTCCTTCCTTCCTTTCCACTGGAGGTTTTCAATAAGAGACTGGACAGCCACTTATCTGAAATATTATAGGGTCTCCTGCTTGAGCAGGGAGCTGGACTAGAAGACCTCCAAGGTCCCTTGGAGAATAGTTCCATCTCTGCCATTTTTGATGAGAAGCTACAGACCTGCAGGTTCAAAACTCAAGAGTTCGCTCTCTTTTGATGCTCTATAATGAAAGAGATTGTGTTCCATCGATGTTTGGCATGTTCTTTATATTAAAAACTGCCTAATGCACAGCTGACTTTGAGTTCAATACGGCCACCATGATTAATGCCTCTTTAAATATGATCAGGTGGAAAATGCTTGCCGGGCCTGATAGCTCATTAAAAGGAATCAGGTGTGAGCATCTCAACAACCAACCGGGGCCAAAAACCTCCCGAAGTTTGCAAGCACCATCTGGGACTTCTTAGGCTCTTCCAATATCAAATAGGAGCAGGTGTGCTTGGAAATTAATTCATTTGAACAGAGCTGAGACCCCTTCTCTGATTGGTTCCTGGGCCTTCTTCCTGTATTTCCTTCTAGGAAAAATAAAAAAGACAAATTTCTTTGTGTTGGGTTTCCAGTCTGGGTGAAGGTGGCTGGTACAATGGAATGTTCGTTCATTGTTGTTAATTGCGAACAGCGGTGGGTTGCTGCAATTTCATTCCACGTGCATGCACCAGTGACATGCAGTCAGGGGAGGCAGGGCCTCACCACTGTCATCATGAAAAGAAAAGGAAATTAAAAGGAAAAAGGCTGAGCTAGTTGCTGCCAGAGTCACAGTGGATGACTCTGCTTAGTGCTTAACTGTTTAAAAAAGCCTCTTAAAAAGTGCCCTCTTCAGGAGGAGGCGAGAGAACCATGTGCCTCATCTAGTCTATCTTTATGATCACTTGAGCAGAGTTAAGCAAGGGTTAAAAGCCGAAAAATTCCTTATGTAGATGAGGCACTTGGTTCTCTCGCCTCCTCCTGTAGAGGGCACTATTTTTAGAGGCTTTTTTTAAACAGTTAAGCAGAGTCATCTATTGGAGACTGGCAGCAGCTATTCCAGCCTGACCTCAGCAGCTCTTTGCCTTTTTCTTTTAACATTTTTTTACATTTTCATCATGGCAGACAAGAGCAGAGTTGAAATTCTCTGTGAAACAGCTGGAAAAGGTATGTGGGGAGGAGGGAGGAGGGAGGAATTCAAAATTATTGTAATTTGTAAGTAATTGTAATTTGTATTATTATAAGTAATTTGGGTGTGTGTGTTTTACCCACCTCTACTGGCACGCAGGCTGGCACTTTATTTTTTATTTTTTAAAGCCCTGCCGCTGCATCCGCCATACAGCGGGATGCGTCTCGCTCTATGGCGGGCGCGGCACCAGGACTTTAAAACCATGCTGCCACATCCACACACCAAACATATCTGGAAGCTAACACAGATTTTTTTAAAAATAGCCTTTAGAATTAACAGAATAACAGAGTTGGAAGGGACCTTGTAGATCATCTAGTCCAAAACCTCACCCAAGCAGGAGACCCTATACCATTTTTGACTGATGGCAGTCCAGTCTCTTCTTGAAAGCCTCCAGTGGTGAAGCTCCCACAGCTTCTGAAGGCAACTTCTGTTCCACTAGTTGAATGTTCTCACTATCAGAAAATTTCTCTTTATTTTTATGTTGAATCTCCCCTTGATCAGTTTTCATCTATTATTCCTTGTCTGCTTTTCAGGGGCTTTAGAAAATTGGTTCACCCCCTCTGTGGCAGCCCCTCAAATATTGAAACACTGTTATCATGTCTCCATTGGTCCTTCTCTTCACTAGACTAGCCACACCCAGTTCCTGCAACCGTTCATTGTATGTTTTAGCCTCCAGTCCCCTAATCATCCTGGTTGCTCTTCTCTGCAATCTTTCTAGAGCCTCAACATCTTTTTTATAGTGTGGCGACAAAAACTGGATGCAGAATTCTAGGTGAGGTCTTACTATGGCTTTATAGAGTGGTATGAGTACCCCATGTTATCTCAATTGAATCCCTCTCTTAATGCAATTTAGGATTGTATTGACTTTTTGGGCTGCCACTGCCCACTGTTGGCTCACATTTAATTGGTTGTCCACTAAGACACCAAGATCCCTCTTACCGCTATTAAGTTACTGCTATTAAATTCATTCATTCTAAGGCAATTCATCCATTATAACTTGGCATATGCTAAGTTACACACCTGGGTCAGACAAAATCATCTCCATGGTGGTGTTAAATGTTTTTATATAGGGTGTTAGCACTTCTGGTGTTGTCAAAGAGCCCAGAGAATACCATCGACAGCCAAGAAAACAAATAAATGCATCGTACAACAAATCTACTCGGAGTTCTCACTCAAGTTCAAATTCGAGCAGGGTTAGGATTCGACTGGTTCGGACTGGTTAAGGTAAACTGGTAGCTTCGACGATCAACTGGGAGCAAATTGGTTTGCTCTAACTATCAGCTGGGCCCGCCCACCCACGCTTGCATTCTACACCATATTTTCTGAGTATAAGATGCTCCTAAGTATAAGATTCACCTAGCTTTTGGGGAGAAAAACAAGGGGGGAAATCTGCCTCTGCCTCCCAGAAATTTTTCTCCTTGCAGCAAACAGCAAACAGTACAGACAATATACACTGTTTGTAGTGTTACATTTCAGACTATACTTGTACAGATGCTGTTAAAATTGATGTGGCTTTCTGGAAGTATACTTATTCTCTGCTATTTAAAAGAAGATACAATAGCACTGGGCCTCTTCAAATCAAGCATTTATTTTAAAAGCTTCTTCATTTTGTTAAGTTGTCTAGAACAATGATAAAGCAGCCTTTAAAAAATAAGTCTAATAATCTTAACGTTCTATAGGCATCTATAGTTATTGATTTAATTCCTTGCAGCAAACAGCCTGATTAGCACAAGAAAAAAAAATCTGCCTCTGCCTCCCAGCAACTTGCCTCTGTGCAGCAAACAGCAAGTTTCACTTTCAATTTCAGCAGGGGCCTCCTGATCATCAGCTGTTTCAGGCTGCAGGGATTGTCATAGCCTATTGCAGCCGCCGCAAGCCCCATTTTCTCTGTTTGCTTCAAAGAGGTAAATTGCTGGGAGGCAGACCAAAGGGTGGGGGCCAGTGGGTGGGCAGGGCTACATTCAGTGTAAGTAGACACACCTAATTTTTCACTCTCTTTTAGGAGGGGAGACAGGTGCGTCTTATACTTCAAAAAATACAGTACTTATATCCTCTCAGTTGAGTCGCTCAGCGGAGCAGATTGCTGCTCCTCATCTGTTTTCCTCCTCAGCAGTAGTGCAGAAGGTAAGGTTTTTTTTTCCAAAACTGTGCACTCGCGCGCAGCGAAGCGTGCAATCACCGAACCGGTTGTTAAACCGGTAGGATCCCACCACTGAATTCAAGTATTTTGAACAGCTCTCTGAAGAAGATTTTAATGCTGGAATATGTGGAAGGAAGGAGAAGAAGCGGACAACCAGCCCCAAGGGGGATGGATTCAGAGGGATGATGGGTGTACCGTTGAAGGATCTGAAAGATCAGGTGAAGATCATAGAGAGCATGTGTCTAGGTCAAGGACAGTGGTGGGATTCAGAAGCTTTTACTGCTGGTTCTGTGGGCATGGCTTGGTGGGCGTGGTGTGGCTTGGTGGGCATGGCTTGGGCATGGCAGGGGAAGATTACTGCAAAGGCCCCATTCCCTCCCAATCAGCTGGGACTAGGGAGGCAGAGAATAGATGGGGGCGGGGCCTGTCAAAGGTGCTATTTAGCGGTTCTCCAAACTACTCAAAATTTCCACTACTGGTTCTCAAGAATTGGTCAGAACCTGCTGAATAACACTTCTTGTCAAGGGTCACCAAACTTGGCAAGCTTAAGACTTGTGGACTTCAACTTCTAGAATTTGCCAGCCAGCATGAGAAATCCCAGGCTGACTGAGGAATTCTGGGAGTCGAAGTCTACAAGTCTTAAAGTTGCCAAGTTTGGAAATCCTGGACCAGGTGATTGGTAAGAGTCAATACTGACTTGGTGGTAGATGATCAATGAATTCTTGCTGTCATGTGTTTGCTATTCAACACAACAATCAGGCCCACCACATTTCTACAATATATTTCCTGACATACACAACTTATTATTCTGTACTACTTTCCCTTGGATGTGGATATATTATCAAAGTCGGGTTGGAGTTGTGATTTACTGAATATATCACAATTGACTGGACTAGCATAAATGATTGAAACATCAGCCATGGATTATTAACTACAATGACTGGGATATTTTATTTCTTTCTGAAACATTGAGGCAACTCTACTCTAGAATGGTTCTGCGAGGCTCATCTCAAATCAAAACAATAAGAAAAAGCAATTAAAAGTAATAAAATCCCATCTGTCCAGACACACGGACTCCCTCTTACCAAACAAAAAACCATCACCTATAGCAGTGATGGCTAACCTGTTTGTCCCTGTGTGCCGAAATTGTGTGTGTGCGTGTGATAGCCACACCCATAATGCAATGCGCCCTGCCCCCTTGTGCATGCACGGATGTCTCCCTGTGCATGCGCACATGAATCCCCTGTACATGCGTGCATGACCCCTTGTCCATGTGCACATGATGCCATTGTGCATGCACGCACAACCCCATTGTTCATGTGCGTGTCGCCCCCTTGTACATGCACGCATAACCGCCTTGTGCATGCGCACATAACCCCTTGTGCATGTGTGCATGACCCCTTGTGCATGCATGCATGGCCCCCTTGTGCAAGCATGGATGATCCCCCTGTGCTTGTGCGCATGACCCCCTGTGCATGCACACATGACCTCGTGCATGTGTGCATAACCCCCTTGTGCATGCACACATAACCCCCTTGTGCATGCACACATGACCCCCTTGTACATGCACACATGACCCCCTTGTGCATGCACATATGACCCCCCTTGTGCATGTGTGTATGACCCCCTGTACATGTGCACATGACCCCTTGTGCATGTCCGCACGACTCCCTTGTGTATGTGTGCATGGCCCCCTTGTCTATGCGCACATGGCCCCCTTGTGCATGTGCGTACATGACACCCCCCCATGTGGCCTATTCAGCCTTCTGCACCATGCCTGCCGGGAGTTTTCACCATCACCAGGCTACGGAGCCTTTCCTTGGGCCTCCGGAAAGGCAAAAACGAACTCCCCCGGGATCCAGAAGCCATCTGGAATCTGGAAAGGCCCATTTCTGGACTTCTAGAACTTCCAGGAGGCCCATTGTTCTCCCTCCCCAGGTTCCAGAGGCTTTCTTTGAGCCTCTAGGAGGGCGAAAACGGCCTCCACCAGTCTATGGAGGCCCTCTGTGAAGCCTCCTGGCACAAAAAACAGAGTGGGGGGGGCACTGCAACCCCTGTGCTCCCCCTGCCCCATGCATGTGCCCATGTCTCCTTCATGTATGGCAGAGATCCAAAAATCAGCTGGCTGGCGCAGAAGTTGGTTCCTACCAGTTAGGTTCAGTTTGACCGAGTAGGAAGTAACTTGGCCGCCCATGCACCCAAACCAGTTCTATTGTCGGCAGCGTCACCTTGATTTTTTGGTTCTGCGCATGTGCAGAACAATCTCCATTGCGGAGCTTTTTTTGCGTGCCAAACCAGCAGTAATGCTGATAGCAAGCCACGCCCATGTCCAGTGGCCAGCTGATTTTTGGGCTTGATTTTCGGCAGTTTTTTGGGAACGGACTTCCGGTTTGTGCATTGGGCTGTTTTTCACCTCCTGAATCCTCTGGAGGGAGAAAAGCGCCTGACACGCAAACCGGAAGTTTGGGAAAGGACTTCTGGTTTGCGTATTGGACTGTTTTTCTCCCTCCGGAGGCTTTAGGAGGCTTCCCTGAAGCCTGCAGAGGGCGAAAAATGGCCAAACATGCCTCCTGGAAGCCCCAACCCTTCAGTGAGGTCTGTGCACATGTGCGCAGGAGGGGGAAGGTTTTGTGCGCATGTACAGGATGGAGAGCATTGCATTATGGGTGTGGGCATGTTCAAGCAGAAGACTCTATAGCATTTCAGACAGATGGTTGTCCATTCTCTTCTTAAGAACCTCCCGTGTTGAAGCCCCAAAACTTCTGGAGGCAAGTCGTTCCACTGGTTAATTGTTTTCACTGTCAGGAAATGTCTCCTTAGTTCTAGATTGCTTCTCTCCTTGATTAGTTTCCTGTTCTGAACCCCCTCATCCTACACCAAAGCACGCCGAGACAAAGATACTTCAAGGATTTATTAACACACAGATTAGACCTTGGCAGCAACCCAGCACAGACCAGACTTTGGCAGCAATCCAGCACAGACTAACCTTGGCAGGAATCCAGCCTGCCAAGCTATCCACGAGAGTTCTCCAGCTCTAGTGAATACGTTGACTCCTGCAAAGGGCGTGTGCACAATCATTCCTTTTATAGTCTTGAGAGGAGCCTAATTACCACCAGCTAAGTGCAGTTATCTCCTATAACTGCGTAACTGTTCCTTACGCCTATTAGCTCTCCTTTGCCGGGCATCCAGGAACAACTCCCTTGTCTCCTCCCCACTGCTCCAATGCATGACGTCACGATCACACTCCCTTGTCTCCTCCCCACTGCTCCAAGGCTCAGGCGCCTCCTGGTGGCCAACCAGCCTCTCTGCACCCTGCTCGGAGTCGGAACCCTATCCAGGGCCCTCCACATCCTCCAGAGCCGACTCATAGGGTCCCTCACTGTCGGAGTCTGGTGGCAACTCCAACGGCTCCTGCTGGGCCACAACAGTTTCCACCCATTGTTTCTTGTTTTGCTTCCTGATACTTCGGAAAATAGGTTGACTCCCTCTTTAAATATTGGAACACGGCTATCCTGTCACCCCTGGTCCTTCTTTCCATTCGTCTAGACTTACCCAATCCCTGCAGCCATTACCAATATTGCTGCCAGAACAAACTGCATGAACTAGAGATGAAGTTATCGAGAGTTTGGGCTTGGTTTGAAAAAGAAGATTTCATCTGTATTTAAACTGTGTTCTCATGCAAGGCATCCTTATTCTCCCGTCTGTCCCCTTTGACTGAAAAGTCAATTTTTCTCTTAGGTTGGACGGACATTGTCAATTTAACCAGAAAAAATGGTGGCGCAGCCTGTTCGTGCGTTCCAACCTCCTTTTGCACAAACGGGCAGCAAATCCTGTCCACAGGTTGGCAAAGAAATGTCTAATGCCCTGCAGCTACTATTGGTGGCCCCGGGGAGAAGATAGAATGCGGTTTGAACATGGCTTTAATCTTTGATCCTCTACTGAGGTGGAATCTGTCGATTATAAAGGAAGGCTGCCCTGCTGTGTACCTGCAGCCTCCTGGTCTACTGAGCATTGCTGGTGAAGCATAAGATTGCCGCATCGGTTTTCGTTTTGTGATTCAACCTGTTGGAAACAAACCAAGGGGATTCTTAACCTCCCCCCCCCATGTCAATCGTCCCACTCAGTCATCTACTAAAGGAAGATGTTTCTGACCATTTGTTTTGCCAAGAAGCTTAAATGGTCATAGGAGTGAGGTAAGCTAAATCTGAGTTTTCCCCGTGCAACTAACACAACGGAAAGTTCCCTCTTTGTTTCTCGTCCTGTCCGGCGAGAAGCAACCTGGACTTAAGGAGAAACTTCCTAACAGTGAGGACAATGAACCAGTGGAACAGAAGTTGCCTCCAGAAATCATGGGTGCTTCACAGGGATGGGTTCCTGCCAGTTCTAACCTCTTCTATAGAAGAGGTTCCACAAATCTACAGTGCCGTTTAGAACCGGTTCCAGCTCCCTCCCTCCTCCCGCCCGTCCGCACATCATCAAGATGAAGAGCGAGAGGAGGAATTCTGGGAGTTGAAGTCCACAAGTCTTAAAGCTGCCAAGTTTGAACACCCCTGGGTTTTTTTTTCTAAAGAGCTAGGGGTGAAAGGGTCTTGTAACTTGACAGCTTTAAGACTTGCGTGCTTCAAATGCTAGAGTTCTTGAGCCAACATGACTGGAAGAGGAATTCTGGGAGCTGAAGTCCACAAGTCTTAAAGCTGTCAAGTTTGAACACCCCTGGGTTTTTTTTCTAAAGGGTTAAGGATGAAAGGGTCTTATAACTTGACAGCTTTAAGACTTGCACACTTCAATGCCAGAGTTCCTGAGCCAACATGACTGGAGGAGGAATTCTGGGAGCTGTAGTCCACAAGTCTTAAAGCTGTCAAGTTTGAACACCCCTGGGTTTTTTTCTAAAGGGTTAGGGGTGCGAGGGTCTTGTAACTTGACACCTTTAAGACTTGCGTGCTTCAAACGCCAGAATTTCTGAGCCAACATTTTGATTGCTAAGCAAGAGCATTGTTAAGTGAGTTTCACCACATTTTACAAGTTGGCCATGCCCACCCAGTCACAGGACCTGCAAGCCACTCCCACCCAGTCACATGGCAGGCAAGGCACTCCCACAAAGCAGGCCACACTACAGAAGAGGTTCTAAAAAAATTTGAAACTCACCACTGGTGCTTCATCACTGGAGGCTTTTGAGAAGAGATCGGACAGACATTTGTCCAGAATGTTGTAGGGCAGTGATGGCTAATCTTTTTGTCATTGTGTGCTGAAAGCGTGCATGTGCCCACACCCATAATGCATTGTGGGTGTGGGTGAAAC
This sequence comes from Thamnophis elegans, assembly GCF_009769535.1. Lineage (NCBI taxonomy): Eukaryota > Metazoa > Chordata > Lepidosauria > Squamata > Natricidae > Thamnophis > Thamnophis elegans. The sequence continues at coordinate 32,100 of NW_022473666.1, read as the reverse complement.
CCCCCCTCACTCCCAGCTCCCCTGCACATGCATGTGCAATTCCCGTGCTTCCTCCCTGCTCCCACGCATGTAGACAACACGGCATCCCCATGCCCATTTTGGGCCTAGTAGGCTTCCCTGCAGCTCCTGGAAGCAAAAACGGACAATGGGGGTGGGGTGTGCAACACCCCTGTGCTCCCCCACCCCCAAGCAAGTGTGCTACCCTCCTGACCCTGCACTCATGCAAGTGTGTCTCCCACATGCACCCCGCCCCCTCCACATGCATGGCAGAGACCAGAAAATCAGTTGGCTGGCGGGAGTTACACCTGCATGTGTGATGGAGCTGAGTTGGGGCAACGACTCACATGCCCGCAGAGAGGGCTCTGCGGGGCGATCCAACCGGTCAGTCCTAGAGGAGATCAACCCTGACTGATCTTTAGAAAGCCAGATCCTGAAGAGGAAACTCAAAGACTTTGGCCACCTAATGAGAAGGAAGAAGGACTCCCTGGAGAAGAGCCTCATGCTGGGAATGATGGAGGGCAAGAGAAGAAGGGGACGGCAGAGAAGGAAGTGGCTGGATGGAGTCACTGAAGCAATCAGAGTGAGTTTAAATGGACTTCAGAGGATGGTAGAGGACAGGAAGGCCTGGAGGAAGATTGAGGTTGTGATGGGTCGGACATGACTTTGCAACTAACAACAACAAAGGCAGAATGTTATATTTCCCTAAATGAGAAATAGAGAAACATGCTTTTTTTTAGAGGCAGGAAGCAGACCCAGTTTTTCTTAATAACCCCCAGCACATAACCCTAACCCTAACCCTAACCCTAACCCTAACCCTAATCCTAACCCCATGTTGCCCATGGGGTTGTGATGGGTCAGACCTGACTTCGCAGCTAACAACAACAATAATATTTTTAAAAAATATCCCACCTTTTTTTAAATTAAAAATTGCATTTGCTGTATTTGTTCGGCTGTGTATGTCTCTCTGTGTTAAGCCCCCTAATGCTGTTTTCTTCTTTAATCTGGTTGTGGATGGTTGCTCCTTTGTTTCTATTTGATTTAAGAGGTGTGAAATCAACCTTGGGTGGGAGTAAGCCTTTTTCTTAAAAGCAGGGGTGGGAAAAAAACAAAACCCACCTCCAGGCTTTGCAATACCTGTCAAAATAGGGCCTCTCTTTTCGTCTTTAGAAAAGAAATACGGCAAGAGTTCTCTATTAAAATTGGTCTCTGGGGCCTAATTTGGCCTCGGCCTCTAGTTTCATTCTGCTTTGGAGCTATTGACACAAGGGTTCCTCTTCTTTTTATTCTTTCCTGTATGTTTTTATTAAAAAGAAAAGTCAGATTGTGTCCTTGGGTACAGAAGGAAGGAGGAAAGCAACATTATAACCAACAGAGCATTTAAAGGGAAACAGAGGCAATTTTTTGCAACGGTGGTGAAGTCGGACTGCGTATAGCAATAGCAATAGCAGTTAGACTTATATACCGCTTCATAGGGCTTTCAGCCCTCTCTAAGCGGTTTACAGAGTCAGCATATCGCCCCCAACAACAATCCGGGTCCTCATTTTACCCACCTCGGAAGGATGGAAGGCTGAGTCAACCTTGAGCTGGTGAGATTTGAACAGCCGAACTGCTGAACTGCAGTCAGCTGAAGTAGCCTGCAGTGCTGCACTTTAACCACTGCGACACCTCGGCTCTATGGCTGAAGATCCACAATTAGTCCTTGACTTACAACAGTGTTCTGACCTAGGCTTCCTGAGAAAGCATAAATCACTATCTTAGTCCCAATAAACCCTCTTTTATTTATTTGGCTGTGAATTATGGTCATTCACAGCCCCAAGGCTTCACAAATACCATATTTTTCAGAGTATAAGACGCACCTTTTTTCCTCAAAAAAGTGGCTGAAAATCTGGGTGCGTCTTATACACTGTATACAGCATTTTTTGCCTCCCAAAGCCGAGCCCCTTCACCAAAATGGCCATGCATAGCCTTATGGAGGCTTTCAGAGCGCTCCTGTGGACTGGGGAGGGCAGAAATGAGCAAAAAATGGCCTGTTTTTGCCCCCAGCCCCCAATAGCACTCTATAAGCCTCCATAAGGACGCACTTCAAGGTGCTAGTCGTTACTTTTAAAGCCCTACATGGTATCGGACCTGGGTACTTGAGAGACCGCCTCCTGCCAATTACCTCCCTACGACCAATTAGATCCCACAGATTAAGCCTCCTCCGAATACCATCAGCTAGCCAATGTCGACTGTTGACCCCTCGGGAGAGGGCCTTCTCTTTGGCTGCTCCGGCCCTTTGGAACGATCTCCCCGTGGAGATTCGGACCCTCACCACCCTTCAGGCTTTCCGCAAAGCCGTTAAGACCTGGCTGTTCTGGCAGGCCTGGGGCTGATGAGTTCCGAGCCCCACTTGAATTGTTGTGATTGTTGTATAGCTTTTAATCTGTTTTTTGTATCCTGTTTTTTGTCTTGTTTGTTTTTTGTATCTCCCCCTTCCCCACTTGTTTGTTAGCTGCCCTGAGTCCCTCGGGAATAGGGCGGCATACAAGTATAATAAACATACATAAAGTTATGCATGCAAATCTTTTGACAAAAAAAGGAACGTTTTTGCAAAAAATGGGCCGTTTTTTACTCGTTTTTACTCGTTTTTTACTCATTTTTTGGGGGGGAGTCTGACAATTGATCAGAACACAAGCTCAAATTCAGAAGCCCAGAGAGGGCATAAAACCAAGGCACTCTCAGCATCTCTTCCCTTTTTCCTCCAGGATCTCAAACTATGTGGTCCTGTCCACCATTAAAACCTTCTTTCCAAGCAACTTCCAAGAATCCAGAGTCTTTTCCCCCCCACTTGGAACCGAACCCAGATGGACATTTCTTCCAACACAGTGAAATTGAAATGGACAGGATGCTTGTTCCTTCCTCGCTAAAAAAAAAAAAGAAGAAGGAGAAAGGATTGATTTAACATGCTGTTTGCCTGCAAAATTTGCAGACGACATAAAACTGTATGGGCTATAGATTATACCCTAGGAAGCAGAAATAAAGTTCAAAATTATCTTGGTAGGCATGAAGATAACAGAAAGAAATATCACAAGGAAAACAGCGAGGTTGTTCACTTAGGAAGCAAAAATTAAACAGAGAACATCTGGCTTGGGGACACTGCTTGCAAATTATCTTGGAAAACAAATTGATTGCAAACTGAATAGAAGCCTTTTTTGGGTTGCAAAAAAAAAAAGCAGATGCAGTTTGAAATTGCACCAACAGTGACATAATTGCCAAACCTCAAGTCATTTCTCAATAATAATTTTTTTTTTTACTGTTTTATATTTTAACTAGCTGCATTTTATAGTTTTTAAAAACAATTTTATGTGGTTTTTTTTCATCTTTGATTGGGAGCTGCCGAGTTGGCTGAAAGACGGGTGACTATATAAATGTTTTAGATATCATTTTTGGGGGTACATTTTATTCTGGTGTAGAGTAATTTCCCACTCCCCAACACTTTCAGTTCTATTCGCCACCAATAGTCAACACTTTTCAAAGGATGGGATATTCAGAGGTAAGCTTGTTAACAGTGTGCGCCAACAGTTTGCAGCAGTGGCCAAAAAAGCCAATGCAATTCTAGACTGCATTAATAGAGACACAGAATCAAAATCACATGAAGTTCTGGTAGTAGTAGTAGTAGTAGTAGTAGTAGTAGTAGTAGTAGTAGTAGTAGTACTTGTACTTCTTCTTCTTCTTCCTCTTCCTCTTCCTCTTCCTCTTCTTCTTCTTCTTCTTCTCCTCCTCCTCCTCCTCAATCTCCTCCTCTTCCTCTTCCTCTCCTCCTCCTCCTTCCTCTCAATCTCCTCCTCCCCCTCCCCCTCCCCCTCCCCCTCCTCCTCCTCATAATCCTCCTCATCTTCTTCTTCTTCTTCTTCTTCTTCTTCTTCTTCTTCTTCTTCTTCTGCTTCTTCTTTTCTTCTTCCTCCTCCTCCTCCTCCTTCTCTCCTCCTCCCCCTTTTCCCCACTCCTACCACACTCTTCACCCCTCCCCCTCCTCTTTCCCAACTTTCAACCCTCAACTTCTTTCCTTCTGAAACTCTACATCTTTCAGCTGTTTGTGTTTTTAATGTCTCTCTGTCTTTACATAAGTGGCCAGGGTTAATTGGGAGACTTCATCTATTTGCTCTCTCCTTCCTCCTCCTCCTCCTGCTCCTTCCTCCTCCTCCTCCTTGCTTCTTCCTCCTTCCTCCTCCTCCTTCTTCCTTCTTCCTTCTTCTTCCTTCTTCTTCTTCCTTCTCCTCCTTCTTCCTCCTCCTCCTCCTCCTTCTTCTTTTTCTTCCTTCTTCCTTCTTTCTTCTTCTTCTTCTTCTTCTTCTTCTTCTTCTTCTTCTTCTTCTTCTTCTTCTTCTTTTTCTCCTCCTCCTCCCCCTCCTCCTCCTCCCCTCCTCCTCCTCTTCCACCACCACCACCACCACCATTACTTTGTGTATTCCCATGGGTGCTTTATAATACCTTGGTAAGACCACACTTGAAATAATGCATCTAGTTCTGGTCACCACAATACAAAAAAAAAAAACACATTGAGACTCTGGAAAGAGTGCAGAGAAGAGCAACAAAGATGATTAGGGGACTGGAGGCTAAAACATATGAGGAATAGTTGGAAGAACTGGGTATATCTAGTCTAATGAAAAGAAGGATTAGAGGTGACATAATAGCAGTGTTCCGGATATCTCATGAGTTGCCACAAAGAAGAGGGAGTCAAGCTATTCTCCAAAGCACCTGAGGGCAGGACAAGAATCAAAGGGGGCAAACTAATGAAGGAGAGAAGCAACTTAGAACTAAGAAGAAATTTTCTGACAGTTAGAAAAATTAATCAATGGAGCAACTTGCCTCCAGAAGTTGTAAATGCTGCAATACTGGATGTTTGTAAGAGATTGGATAATCATTTGCCTGAAATGGTATAGAGTTTCCTGCCTAAGCAGCAGGTAGGACTAGAAGATCTCCAAGGTCCCTTCCAACTCTGTTCTGTTCTATTCTGGATTGCTGTCGAGCTGACCACACCCACCCTCATCATGCACCCACCCCAACTCCCCAAAGCAGAGGTGGTATTCAGCAAGTTCTGACCAGTACAGGAGAAGCAGTAGTGGAAATTTTGAGTAGTTCAGAGAAACAGTAAATACCACCTCAGGCTGGCCCCACCCCCATCTATTCTCTGCTTCCCGAGTTGCAGGTTCACCAGTTGCACCCCTTCCTGGATCAGGATACACTGTGCACAGTCACTCATGCCCTCGTCCTTTCTCACCTGGACTACTGCAACGCTCTCTACATGGGGCTGCCCTTGAAGAGCACCCGGAGGCTTCAGCTGGTCCAGAATGCGGCCACATGGGTTATCATGGGGGTACCTAGGTGCTCCCATGTTACACCCCTTTTAGGCAGCCTGCACTTATTGCCGGTTGTTTTCTGGGTGCGATTCAAGGTACTAATTATGACCTTTAAAGCGCTCCATGGCTTAGGCCCAGGGTACCTGCGAGACCACCTACTGCCACCGGTAGCCTCCCACCGTCCAATGCGATCCCACAGAGTTGGCCTCCTCATGGTGCCATTGGCCAGACAGTAGTAGTAGTAGTTTATTGGTCTTGTATGCCGCCCACTCCCGAAGGACTCCGGGCGGCTTACAATAAAAAGGGGAAGGGGATAAATAGACAAAACAACAATTTAAAATACAATACAGTGTCGGTTAGCGATCCCCAGGGGGAGAGCCTTCTCTGTGGGAGCACCTTCCCTCTGGAATGAGCTGCCCCCGGAGCTTCGCGTAATCCCCGACCTCCGGTCCTTCCGACGTGCCCTAAAAAGTTGGCTTTTCCAGCAAGCCAGCCTGGCCTGAACAGAATAAAATAAATGATTGATTTGTTAATTTTATTCTAATTTTTAAAATGTTACTGTTAATATTAATTGGGTTTGTTTTTGGATACTCTATCTAATTTCCTTTTTAACTTTTGTAATATGTGTTTTTTTTTAATGTACACCGCCCTGAGTCCTTTGGGAGAAGGGCGGCATATAAATCCAATAAACAAACAAACATAAACAAACCAGCTGATCGGGAGGGAATGGAGTCGTTACAGTATCTTTCCCCTACCATGCCCACCAAGCCACGCCCACCAAGCCATCCCCACAGAACCGGTAGTAAAAGTTTTGAATCTCACCACTGCCCCAGAGGTCGAACACAACCTTGATGCAGCCCTCAATGAAATTGAGTTTGGCACTGCTGCTTTAGCAACTGACTTAGAGGAAATGGATCTGCCTTAAAAGCAGTAGCTAGAAACCCTGCAGAACAGAGAAGAGATCTGTGGTACAGGAATCCCGCCTCTGAGCTGGGCTTATTTGAGACACCCATGTTTGATCTGCAATTTGTTTTGCTTGTTTACAAAATTTATGGTATATGACCACCCAGGTTACACACAGTGACTCCAGGTGGCTTAGAGAAATAAAACTTCACTACAGGTAGTCTTGGAATTATGACCACAATTGAATCTTAAATTTCTTTTGCTTTTGGATATTGTTGTCCAGTGAATTTTGCCTCATTTTTATGACCTTTCTTGTCACAGTTGTTGAATCACTGTGGGATAGAGAGATAGAGAGATAGATATAGATATAGAGATATAGAGATAGATAGATAGATAGATAGATAGATAGATAGATAGATAGATAGATAGATAGATATAGAGTGATAGAGCGATAGAGAGATAGATAGATAGATAGATAGATAGATAGATAGATAGATAGATAGATAGATAGATAGATAGACCTAGCTGGCTACCTGGCTAGCTGGCTAGCTGGCTAGCTGGCTAGCTGGCTAGCTGGCTAGATAGCTAGATAGCTAGATAGCTAGATAGCTAGATAGCTAGATAGCTAGATAGATAGATAGATAGATAGATAGATAGATAGATAGATAGATAGATAGATAGATAGATAGATAGATAGATAGATAGATAGAGGGGGAAGGGAGGGAGGGAGAGAGATGGATGGATGGATGGATGGATGGATGGATGGATATCTAGATAGCTAGATAGCTAGATAGCTAGATAGCTAGAGAGAGAGAGAGAGAGAGAGAGAGATATGGATAGATAGATAGATAGATAGATAGATAGATAGATAGATAGATAGAGCTAGATAGCTAGATAGCTAGATAGCTAGAGAGAGAGAGAGAGAGAGAGAGAGATGGATAGATAGATAGATAGATAGATAGATAGATAGATAGATAGATAGATAGATAGATAGATAGATAGATAGATAGATAGATAGATAGATAGATAGATAGATAGATAGAGAGAGAGAGAGAGAGAGAGAGTGGGGTGGGGGCATGGAGGCAGGCAACAGCTATAGATTGAAAGGAATAATATTAATGGACCATTTTCGAGAGCCCACTTTCTCCATCCCTTCAACCTTAGCTCTCTTTTGAAACAAAACAGGTTTCAATACAATACTCAGATTTTTCCGCCCCAGTCCAATTGTTAGCAAGTATTCTCCGCTAAGCCAAGCTGAGTGCTTTGCAGCCCAGTTAAATATTCAACCTCAATGCCCCTTGATTTCCATTCAACCACAGCCTTCCGGTTACCCCCCTCCTCCCCCTTCCTTCATACTTCTCCTCCCTTGCCCAGCTGGTGTCCATAGCTAATGGACTGCTCTCTGAAAATGCTCCCGCTGATCTTTGCCTCCGAAACCTCCAGCTTAATCTTCCATCTTATTAACACCCAAATGTGAAACGCCCTGCCAAGGAACAGCCATCCATCTGACCTCACATTGTTTACCCCAAGCTGCATATGAAAAGCGTCATTTAATCCTTTCCTCATAAATCACAAACTCCGGGGTGTTTCATAATATTTCTTTCAGTTTCACATTTCGCTCCTTCTCTTTCTCCCTCTCCATTTTGTTCTCCCCCTAATCTCTAAGACAAAAAGTCTTCATGCTACTTTCTTTCCACAACCACACTATATATCGGACATTAATACGATTGAGTGCATCCAGATCAGAGGTGGGTTCCTACCAGTTCGCACCTATTTGGTAGAACCGGTTCGTCAAATCTACCGAACTGGTTAGAAGAGGTTCCACCAGTGGACCCGGAAAGCAGGCCACACCCACAGAAGAGGTTCCAAAATTTTTTGAAACCCACCACTGGTCCTTGGATAGGATTATTCTACACTATCATGCTCATATTTATAAAACTCAGTGCCTCTGTGAAAGGTAAGGATGACTACTGCGTTTGTGGTGCAATCAGAACATTGTGTGTGTTGAAGTTGTTTTAACGCAAACCAAAGATCCCTTTTAAAAAACAAGTTTACACCCTATTCTTATGCATGCCAGTGCTGTGTGTGAGGTAATTTAAGGTGGTTCTGACAAGTGTCGTCGGCATCTTCATATCTGGTCACATGGGCAGCAAGCCACTCCCATCCGGTCACATGGGCAGCAAGCCACTCCCACAAAGGAGGCCACACCCACAGAGTAGGTTCGAACAATTTTTGAAACCCACCACTGATCCTGATGTTCTTCATGCAAAGAGTATTCCCACTCCTCTACTCACAACAGAATCCCTTATGCCATCAGACTTGAAAATCTGAGCTTGGACAACAAGAACCGTGATGGTGAACCTATGGCACGCATGCCACAGGTGGCATGTGTAGCTATGCCTGAGGGCAAGTGAGGAGTTACCCTGGTCAGCTGATTTTCGGTCTTGATTTTTGCCCTCTGGAGGCTTCCAGAACTTCCGGTTTGTTCCAGAACCTCCGGTTTGAGCAGTTTTTCGCCCTCCAGAGGCTTCAGGGAAACTTAAACCTTAAAGTCTTAAAGCTGTCAAGTTTGAACACCCCTGGGTTTTCTTTTTTCTAAAGGGTTAGGGGTACAAGGGTCTTGTAACTTGACAGCTTTAAGACTTGCACACTTCAAATGCCAAAGTTTCTGAGCCAACATTTTGGTTGCTAAGCAAGAGCGTTGTTAAATGAGTTTCACCACACTTTACAAGTTGGCCATGCCCACCCGGTCACATGACTGGCAAGCCACTCCCACCCAGTCACATGACTGGTAAGTCACTCCCACCCAGTCACATGGCTGGCAAGCCACTCCCACAAAGCAGGCCACACCTTCAGAAGAGGTTATAAAAAAAATTGAAACCCACCACTGGTGCCTACTGTCCCTGTCCTACTGTCTTCATTTATTTGTACCCATTTCTTGTGTTCATGTCCATGTTTATACTTATTCCTGTTATCCTGTGCATGTTTGACAAACTAAATAAATAAAATAATAAAATAAATTAAATCTCAAAGAGAAAAAGATCTTAATGCTACTTTCTCTCCACAATCTGCCAGGATTCTATTCACCGAAATCAGGTACAGATAATCCTCGACTTATGAACAGTTCATTTAGTGACAGTTTGAAGTTACAAACAGCACTGGAAAAAAAAACAGCCTTAGGACCGTTTTTATATCCTTAGGACTGTTGCAGCCCAGCTCACCTCCCACAATCGTGATATCAAAATTCAGACGCTTCACAATTGACTCATATTTATGACGGTTATAGTGTCCCGTGGTCATGTGATCCCCTTTTATGACATTCTGATAAGCAAAGTCAACAAGGAAGCAAGATTCACATAACAACTGTGTTAGTAATTTAATTCATTTGACAACTGTGGCAAGAAAGATAGATGTCATTTGTCTCCCCAAGAAGTTCACATTAAAATTCAAGATACTAAATTATTGGAATACCCCAAGATTGGAAAGTTTATTCTTCATTAACAAAAGAAAAGAAAACAGGGGTGGTTTTATATCTCAAGGAAACAATAAATGCCAAACAAATTTATACAGATGAAGGAGGGAGAATTTTGATGGTGGAGTTAGTAATAAATCAAAGAAAGATACTTCTTTTTTTTTTTTTTGGAGTAATATTTTTTATTTTTTTTCATTTTCATTTTCATACACTCACATGTATACTGTGCATAGCCAACACCATACAGTATTAAACAATAATTGCATCAATTCCTCTTGTCAAGAATACCCCAGAAAATAGAAACCCAATATACCTCTTCCACTCTCCATACACCTGTTTCTTCCACCACCCTCCAACTTTCTATCTCCCTCCATCATCCCCCTCTACCCTACTTCTCCTCCCCCTCTACCACTCCTCTCTCCAAATCCACTCCCCCCCTTCCTTCTCCCCTTCCCTCCCACCCTCTCTCCCATCCCTCTCTGCCCATCTTTCTTCTTTCCCACTCCTCCTCCCCTTGGTGTATTTCCACTATATGTCAATGTACTTGGCTTATCCTATTTTTAAAGAGAGATTAAAGAAAAAGAAGTATACATGTGAAGTCACATTACATTGAGATCTAACACATCGTGTCTAACCTAATATATATCCCTCCCTCCCCCCCCTCCCCCACTCCCCCCTCCTCCTTCCCCCCCCTCCCCGACTTCCCAGAGCCCGTACACAGTATAGATTTTTAACAAACACAGTCTAAAATATATTGAGAAGCAAAAAGAAATAAAAAAAAGTTAATAACATCTCTACATTGATCTTAGCTTCTTCTTGCTAAGCTAACTTTGAACAATTTAAATCATCCCTGATCTTAAGCATAGGCTATCTGGAATTTCTTAGTCCCGTGCAATTTCTCCCATTTTTTCACCTCTATCTGTAAACTATGCCAGAGTGGTTCATAATTATACTTATATAGCTTCCCATTTGAGGTTAACTCCAAGATATTTGACCTGTTTGACTACCTCGCATCCTAACATTCCTCCTAATTCTTCCTTTTGTTTAGTATTCATATTTATAGCTAATATTTTTGTTTTCCCTAAGTTTATTTTAAAACCAGACAGTTGACCATATTGATTAATCGTATTCATTAAAGCCATACTGGATTCCTGCGGTTGTTCCAATATTATGACCAAATCATCCGCAAAAGCACGCACTCTGTATTCTTGCAGCCTAATCTTAGTTCCTTTTAGACCATCCAAGCCCCGTATTTTATTCAACAATACTTCCAAAGTTATAATAAACAATAGTGGGGACAAAGGACAGTCTTGTACCTTTTCCAATTTGAAAAGAGTCTGTTAAGCTTCCGTTGACTATGATTGGAGCCGTTTGATGTTGGTATATTGCTTTAATTGACTGTAAAAAACTGTCTCCTATCTGCATTTTTTGCAATATCTTCAACAGAAATTGCCAATTAACTCGATCAAAGGCTTTCTCAGCATTCAAAAATATGAACGCAGCAGGAATTTGGTTGTTCTTTCCCAAATATTCCAATGCATTAATAATTAATTTAACATTACTTTTCATCTGTCTCCCTTGTATAAAACCTGTTTGGTCAGCGTGTATCAATTGTTGAATAACCAGCATTAACCTATTTGCTAGTATTTTAGTAAAATTTTTATAATCTACATTAAGTAATGAGATAGGTCTATAGTTTTTTGGTTGAGTAGTATCTTGATCTTCTTTAGGTATCAGAGATATAAATGCTGTCTTCCAAGATGGAGGCACCTTACCTTCCGTTTGAATCTTATTAAATAATTCTCTAAGAGGTTCTAACATTTCTGACTGTAAATTTTGATAGTAAGCCGCTGTCAAACCATCTGTACCTGGTGCCTTCCCTGACTTTAACTGCTTAATTACCTGTAAAATTTCCCCCGAGGTTATTGGTTGGTTCAATTTTTGCCTGTGCTCTTCTTTAACTAAGGGTATTTTCTCTTTGTCTAAGTATTTGTCTATATTTAAACCATTAATTTTATCCCCCTTATACAACTCTGTAAAAAATTCCCGAAATACCTTTTGAATCTCATCCTGTTGAAACACCTCCTTCTCTCTGTAAGTCAGTTCAGAAAGATACTTCTGATAGCAATTTATCCACCAAATAACAAATAAGAAGAATTTTATTAAAAACTAGCTGAACACCCATGCTTCGGGAAAAAACTATGTGATCAGGCTATACAGGAGGAATTCGGTTCACTCCAGTTCAATCCGTTGGCTCAGTGGTGGTTGGTGATTGAAACCCATAAGGGAATATTGCTCCCGCCGCCTTGAGCCCGGAAGCAGTTCCATAGGTGTAAGGTGTAGACATTTTGTTGAGGTACTGAGTTTTAGTTCTGTAAGGAGCCCCAGACTGCTCCTGAATGTCTTCCAGTTTGAACTGAGGTAACAGAATGTGAGGCAACTGGCAGTTGGAACAGAGGTCTCTTCAGGTGGGAAGGAGGAGTAGAATGTCTAACTCCTTAGCATCAGAATGTGTTAATATAAGGCAACTGGCAGTTGGAACAGAGTTCTTTTCAGGTAGGGAGGGGGAGTAGAACTCCTTAGCATCAGAGTGTGTTAATTACTGTATAAGAAATACTAATGATCTGATGGTAATTTCGACAAATCCTTTTTTAGCGAGCACCTAGAAGCCAAGAGGAATGTACGTGCCAAATTTCAAGTTTGTAGGCTTTACGATTCTGGAAATTTTATGATGAGTGAGTGATATTTGCCTTATATATATATAGATTGCATAAGAATATAATTGAAATAGACTATGAAAATATATGTATAATAGGGGACTTCAATGCTATTGTAGACACAGAATTGGACCATAACAATAGTAAAATAGTAGTAAAAAAGTAAGGAGGACTCTTCCTGGGACTTTCTTCAAAATGGCAGAAGAAATAGATATATAGGTCAATGGATTCATATTTATGATGGTCCCATTGTCCCACAATGTGATCCCCTTTTACAACATTCTGAGAAGCAAAGTCAAAGGGGAAGCCAGGTTGACTTAACAACCATGTTACTAACTTAATTCACTTAACAACTTAACAGTGGAGCGACATTCACTTAACAAGTGTCTCACTTAGCAACAGAAATTTTAGGTGGTCGTAAGTGGAGGACTATCTGAATTAAATGCACATCCAGGGGGAGGAATCTGGGCCAGTCCTGGAGTCTGGGGAAGGCTCAGATGAGGGCTCTGTGTCGGAGGCAGAGCGGGGGCCAGGGCCGTATGCCAGTTATCAGCTGCCTTCGGAGTCGGACATCAGTGAGGCAGACGAACAGCTGGAGCCTGTTCCCAGTGTGTGCATGCGCAGAGCTGCCAGACGAAGGGAAAAGCTAAAGAACAGGGGTCGACTTGAGAGTAAGGCCACAGGTGGACGATGAATGGCCCCTCCCAGAGGAAATAAAAGAGGAGCGAAAGGGGAGTGGAGTTTGCAGGAGACCATTAATTCACTTAATTGATTTGTGACTCTCCGAGACTCCTTGCCAAGTTTTGCAGATATCAGCCTGGCAGCTCTCCAAGCCAGATAAGGTCTGTGATTATAAATCCTCCCTTGAATTTGCTGGATGCGAATGAGCAGAATTCACAGGAAATTAATAAAAGGGTTTGACTTTATGTTCTCAGGAAGCCTCAGTCAGAAGAGAAATATCATCAGTGCTAGCAACCAACCAACTAGCCAACATCCTCGGAGAGCACCAAGCACTCCTCTTACATTTGTGTCTTAGATTTCTCCTATCCAGTGTTGGAATAAAGGACTTACCTGGTTACTTTCCATCCGATTAATTTCAGCCCCCTCTTTCAAGCAGTCTAATCTTTGGGAATCCTCCTCTCTTGTGCCTCTCAGGCTTACCAGCTTCCCTTCTAAGTCCCTTGCAAACTTGATAAGCTCAACTCTCTCTGCCAAGGCATTGCGACAAATGTTGACCGGCACAAAGCCTGCGACAGAGCCTGTCACAACTCACTTTAAAATTCAAAAGCGGAGCGATTGCAATAAATTTCCACCTTGCCACGGTGGGTGTTATCCTCTTTGATCCTGTATGACAGATGAGATGGTGAGTAGCTCAAAGCTTTATTAGCCAGGCTGAGCAAGGAGTTAACTCCTGATCCTCGCCTGCTCTTCTGTCTGAGGTGCTCTGCCACATGTACAGTCGGGAGAGTGGCCATGGCAATGTCATCAAAGCCCCACCTGTTTAATTTACAGATTAACAGAGTTGGAAGGGACCTGGTAGGTCATCTAGATGAGCCCCCCCCCCACCAGTGGTGGGTTTCAAAAAAAGTGTGAATCTACTCTGTGGGTGTGGCCTCCTTTGTGGGAGTGGCTTGCTGGCCATGTGTTTTCTTTCTTTCTTTCTTTCTTTCTTTCTTTCTTTCTTTCTTTCTCTCTCTCTCTCTCTCTCTCCCTCCCTCCCTCCCCCCCTCTCTCTCTTTCCTTCCTTTTGTCTCTCTGTCCCTTTTTCCTTTTTTCTTTCATCTCTCACTTTTTCTTTCTTTTTTTCTTCTTTCTTTCTTTCTTTCTTTCTTTCTTTCTTTCTTCCTTTCTCTCTCTCTCTCTGTGAGTCTCTCTGTGTGTGTGTGTGTGTGTTTGTGTGTGTGTGTGTGTGTGTCAGTGGTGGGTTTCAGAAAAGTTTGGATCCTCTTCTGTAGGTGTGGCCTGCTTTCCGGGTCCACTGGTGGAACCTCTTCTAACCGGTTCGGTAGATTTGATAAATTGGTTCTACCCAACTGGTGTGAACTGGTAGGAACCCACCTCTGCTCCCCACCCAAGCAGGAGACCCTATACCATTTCTGATAGATGGCAGTCCAGTCTCTTCTTGAAAGCCTCCAGTGATGAAGCTCCCACCGCTTCCGAAGGCAACTT